>NW_006771326.1:271512-300714 GCF_000442215.2 Lipotes vexillifer
TGGCGGGGGGGCGGGGGGAGGGGCACACAGTGCGGCTTGCAGGATCTCAGTTCCCCGACCAGGGATCGAACCCACGCCCTTGGCGGTGAAAGCATGGAGTCCTAACCACTGGACGGCCAGCGAATTCCCAAGGTCATGTCAAAGGACTCTAATGTCAGAAGTGATGTAATCTCTAACTAGAATTGATCACAGCTGAAAGCACAGGTCCCCATGAAGGAGGAGGGGGGTCACCCAGTCACCTTTCCTTGGCGAGCTCTGCGGGGAGGTCGGTGGGGAGGAAAGCCGGGAGGACGCATCCGATACCGTGTCTTCTGCCGGCCTCTTGTGGCGCTCAAGGCTCCCTTCTTCAGACAAAGCAAGAATCTTCTTTAAAGCCTGTGGAGAGTTTATACCTGTAAGAGAGAGAAAATGATTTCAACATGCATTTCCAAGACTGAAAAGACTACCGTGGAGAACAAAACCACTTTTTTTGTGTTAAGATTGAATGTCACATGTCGTGGCAGGTTGTTTCCAGGCTCAATGGTCTCTGTACTCTGCCCGTGTAAACAGTGAGATCGCAGGGGGCACCAGGTGCCCGCCGTGTGTCTGCTGACACCTGCCGAGGACCAGAAAGGCTGCTGCTGCCATTCCACTCTGGGTTCCAAACCTCGACCACCACCCTCTTCAACAATACATCAGACAGCGATGAAGAAACAAAGAGACGATCTGGAAATACTCTAAGTTAGGGTGAGAGCGGCGCAGCTCAGCAGATTTATCAGAACTCAAGTCTGGGTTGGGAACAGGTATTCTGGTGGTGCTGGAAAAGTTAGCTCATGGGACGTGGGAGTGATGGAAGGAAAGCCAAGAGCCCAAAGGAAGGAGCGAGAAGAGAGACCGACGGAGCGCTAAGAAATCAGGCCAATATTTGATCAGTAAGCGTATGACAGAGAAGGCAGGAGGGGACCCAGAGAGTGCCGGGTCCCAGAAGGGTCCTGCAAGCCACTGGGGAGGGTTCCCAGGAGTGGGGTAAAGGGGCGCGGAGGGGGAAGCCATCCAGCGCAGCGCCAAGTGCAGGATCTAGTCGGATGATGTAGGGCGGAAGAAAAAGGATTCCATGTGCCAATACCAGGTGATTTTTCCCCTAAAATTTTACTTTTAGGAATGAGGGAGTCACATCAAGAGATGTTTACTAAAGCAAGCCTTATTATGAGGCACTCTCAATTACCTCATTCTGAACAACAGAGAGACCTGAGGGAAGGCATTATAGGTTGACATTACCTCAGTGAACGTTAGTTTTTATGTCCTCAGACTTAACAGAATCCATTAAAATGGAGGCAATGAAATTTAACAGAGATCTAATTCTTCATCTCACCTCAACACCCGTAAGTGTTCGATACTACTTGAATACAATCTTTTAAAAATGGCTTTTCAAGCAATCTTTTAATTACATGTGCAGATACTGATATATACAGGGTACATGAAAATACCAGCTACACTAAAGCGGCACGAATGAATAGCCTTGATTTGGAAAAGGTTTCCAAGCCGGCATCATACACAGATTCAAAAAGTGCTGCCTTCAAACAGTGAAGATGGATGTGAAGATGCTATGCCTCACAACAGTCTGTTCCACTTCAAAAGCAGCTCTAGGGATGAAGAAGACACTGAAGTGAGAGACACAGGAAGTATTCAGACAAAATTTATTTCATGAACGGGGGTGGGCTCAGCATCTCTAAGTTACTATTTTATATTCTGTGACTTTAAATGTGAAACTATCCTAAGAAGACACATGACTACCCCATCCGCATTTCTAAAGGTCATAAATTCAAATAGGCCTAAAAATATTGGAGAGAGAGTCTCTCTGGGGAAGGGGGGCGGGGATGGCTTTCCATCAGGTACACCTACATGGGGGTGAACAGGCTGTGTCCATATCAGAAGCTCGACAGAAAAGAGGCAGTAGAGGTCGGCTTGCGGGGGACTTGGGAATATAAGAATATTAACAACACAGTAGAGAGACTTCTCTGGTGGTCCAGTGGTTAAGACTCCACGCTTCCACTGCAGGGGGCACGGGTTCAATCCCTGGTCGGGGAACTAAGATCCCCACGTGCCATGCAGTGCGGCCAAAAAATAAATAAAAAAACAAAACAGTGGACAAAGGAACACTAATTCAGTTCATTTGTGATAGGGGGAACAATGTAAATATTTTTTTCTTTCTTATTTTTGGCTGCGTTGGGTCTTTGTTGCTGCACGCGGGTTCTCTCTAGTTGCGGTGAGCGGGGTCTACTCTTCGCTGCGGTGTGCGGGCTTCTCATTGCGGTGGCTTCTCTCATTGCGGAGCACAGGCTCTAGGCGCACGGGCTTCAGTAGTTGTGGCACGCAGGCTCAGTAGCTGTGGCTCATGGGCTTAGCTGCTCCGGGGCATGTGGCATCTTAATTCCCAGGGACCAGGGATTGAACCCCCATCCCCTGCATTGGAAGGCGGATTCTTTACCACTGGACCACCAGGGAAGTCCCTGCTTTGGCTCCTTTAACGTTCACGAACTGACTGTATTTTCCTCCCAAGTTACAGAATCAGTGATTCAACAAATGAGAGTTCGCCTCCAGACGAATCATTTCACTTAAAAATATTCCGCCTAAATTCCAGCAACTCACTGATCATAAGGCAAAGCTAGTTTAAACAAGGTATATGGTCAAAACAGCCTCTGTACTTGTTAAAAATTAAATGAGTAATAGCATAATTTCCCCATGGCATGCCTTGCCTCCACTGCTATGACAAACGAGCATGATTAAATGGGATGCTCTATGAAAACAGTCCTTCCCACTGGTAAAAGTAAAGTTTAACTTTGTGAACATTAATGTCTTATAAAGAGGGAACAACCAGAGGGACACTCAAGTATACCAGGTTAAGACTCCTTCCACTGCAGGGGGCACGGGTTCAATCCCTGGTCGGGGAACTAAGATCCCCACGTGCCATGCAGTGCGGCCAAAAAATAAATAAAAAAACAAAACAGTGGACAAAGGAACACTAATTCAGTTCATTTGTGATAGGGGGAACAATGTAAATATTTTTTTCTTTCTTATTTTTGGCTGCGTTGGGTCTTTGTTGCTGCACGCGGGTTCTCTCTAGTTGCGGTGAGCGGGGTCTACTCTTCGCTGCGGTGTGCGGGCTTCTCATTGCGGTGGCTTCTCTCATTGCGGAGCACAGGCTCTAGGCGCACGGGCTTCAGTAGTTGTGGCACGCAGGCTCAGTAGCTGTGGCTCATGGGCTTAGCTGCTCCGGGGCATGTGGCATCTTAATTCCCAGGGACCAGGGATTGAACCCCCATCCCCTGCATTGGAAGGCGGATTCTTTACCACTGGACCACCAGGGAAGTCCCTGCTTTGGCTCCTTTAACGTTCACGAACTGACTGTATTTTCCTCCCAAGTTACAGAATCAGTGATTCAACAAATGAGAGTTCGCCTCCAGACGAATCATTTCACTTAAAAATATTCCGCCTAAATTCCAGCAACTCACTGATCATAAGGCAAAGCTAGTTTAAACAAGGTATATGGTCAAAACAGCCTCTGTACTTGTTAAAAATTAAATGAGTAATAGCATAATTTCCCCATGGCATGCCTTGCCTCCACTGCTATGACAAACGAGCATGATTAAATGGGATGCTCTATGAAAACAGTCCTTCCCACTGGTAAAAGTAAAGTTTAACTTTGTGAACATTAATGTCTTATAAAGAGGGAACAACCAGAGGGACACTCAAGTATACCAGATGAAGTTATCCGTGATAAGTATCGTTTCCTAGCCTGAGAAGCAGGCAGTGAATGAATAGCGCCAAAAGAGGGTTGTGGGTTGTTTGTTTTTTTGTTGTCGAGTTATACGAGCCGTCTGTATGTTTTGGAAATTAAGTCCTTGTCGGTCACATTGTTTGCAAATATGTTCTCCCAGACCGCAGGTTGCCTCTTCTTTTTTATTTTTAATATTTATTTATTTGGTTGTGTTGGTATTAGTTGTGGCAGGTGGGCTCCCTGGTTGCGGCTCGGGGGCTCCTTAGTTGTGGCATGCGAACTCTCAGTTGCAGCATGCAACGTGGGATGTAGTTCCCGGACCAGGGATAGAACCCGGGCGCCCTGCATTGGGAGCGCGGAGCCTTAACCGCTGCGCCACCAGGGAAGTGCCCGCGGGCTGTCTTTTCGTTTTGTTTACGGCTTCCTTTGCTGAGCAAAAGCTCGTAAGCTTCATTAGGTCCCATCTGTTCATTTTTTGCTTTTATTTCCATTGCCTTGGGAAACTGACCGAAGAAAACACTGCTACGATTTATGTCAGAGAATGTTTTGCCTGTGTTCTCTTCCAGGAGTTGCATGGTGTCCTGTCTTCCGTTGAAGTCTGTGAGCCACTGTGAGTTCATGCTTTTGCGCCGGCCACGAGGGCGTGTGTCCCGACGTCACTGATTTGCACGCGGCCCTCCAGCCTTCCCAGCACCACCCGCCAAAGAGACTGTCGCTTCCCCACCGCATGTTCCCACCTCCTTTGTCAAAGATTAACTGACTGTAGTGATTCACACAACAGTGTAATTCAACTCCACTTCAACAGAAAGTAAATTAAGAGGGGGAAAAAAAAAAAAAGTGTGCGCGAACTTAGTCACCTACCGAAAGGCGGGAGATCCCGTAGGGGCACTTTCTTCCGCGAAGGATAGAGGGGCACGGCGGGAAGCTGCAGCCCCGGGCTGGGCCTCTGTGACGGCTGCGGAGCCTGCGGCGGCGGCTTCGGCTGCAGCCCTGCCCTGGGGGCCACCGGGGAGGTGTCGGCCTTGACAGGCTTTCTGTCACCGGGATTCTTAGGCACTGGTAATTGTTCGGTGTGAAAACAGAACGAGAAGTTTAAGAGGTTAGTGGCCACACACGGGTTACTTTTAGAACTGCACGAGCATTTCCCACAGTTAGAACACTGAAATATGTATCTTTTTTTCCCCTGTGGCCCACAGATAAAGGAGAGAAACAGGGGCGGGCGGGGGGAGAGCCTCCGTCAACAGAAAGAAGGCGCGACGGAACCAAGATTCACTTTATGAAACAAGCCGTCTCAAGAGATGATACTGTTTCAAGTACCACATTTAAAAAGAAACGAAAAATGTGGATAGCTCAGTACGCTGTACGGATGTCTATGAAAAACACAAATCTATTATACAAGCTACAACAGGAAGACCACTAGGAATTATTTTTCTAAAATGACACCCGAAATGTCTTGACATACATGAGCTTAGTTTTAATTTAGTGGATGATACTAGCTGCAGTCTTTTCACTACCAAATTCTCTCTCCAATGAGGTAGAATTATCGATGTTGCTAATAGCAGCCAATACTCCTTGAGTATCGTACTGAGTGTATAATTCCACGGCAGATGGAAAGCAAGCCAATTTGACAGGGCAATTAAATGCCGTATTTTAAGTGTATTAATATTCAAGACAACTCAATGACTTCCTTCCCCCATCTTACACATAATGGTGCTCAAGTAACCGGCCTAAGGTGACACTGTTAGTACAAGGAACAAACAGGATCTGAACTCAGACCCATCTGCCTCTTGAGGACAAACTCTTCACCATGACACACAGTGCTTTTAGAGTGCCCTGGGTAAGTGTGATAATCTGAATCTTTCTCAAATTACCTAACATTTAAGCCCTATAGAAAGTATCTTCAAACTTGCCCATAAAAGACCCCAAAGTGTTCTAAATGGAAAATGCCTCTGTCTTACAAATATGGATGCCGAGAAAGAGAAAAGTAGCCCCCGTTTCTGGCCTGGCCGGACTTTCAAAGGCTGGGGAGCTACACGTTAGGCTGAGCTGTGGTTCCCTGTGGAGAATTCCTGCCTTACACGGTAGGTGAACTCATTGCCAAGTGCCGGCCGAGCTGAGGGGGTCAGAGGCAGCCAGCACACCTAGCTCTGTGCCGCTCCCAGGCTGCCCATCACTTGGCAAGTATCTTTGTGAGAAAACAAGGGATGCAAATGGGAGCTGCACCTGCCCCTGTGTCCCCTGACGGCACTCTGGCTGCGTCGGGATGGAACCAAAGCCGGTCACCCCGAAGAAGCCTATGGTGTCGTGGTCCCCATGCGAACCCCGCTGGGCACGGACGGGGCTCAGGCCCAGGACAGCGCCGCGTGGTCCCCAGAGCCGCCTTCGAGGGAAAGGCGAGCGTGTCAGGATGCTAGCTCCCCCCGTGCCCAGCCCTGCTTTGTCGGCACAGGAAACCAATCTGCATTCCAGCCGGAGCCGGCAGCCACCTTAAGGAGAAACTCACATGTGTTGGTGGCCGGCTCGCACTGCAGGGATAGCGTCTGAAGGCTCTCCTCGTCCATCTCCAGCTCCAAATTGGACAGGTACTGCTTCACTTTTCGAGCCATCTGGGCATCCTCGTAAAGCTTTTTGGCATTGAGAAAGGAGCTACGACGCACCCGCTTTTTGTGACCACCTGTCTGAGCAACGTCTAGCACTGTTGCGTTTGTACTACCCTGGCTGAGAGACCTGGAAGACGAAAAGGTAGAGCTGCAGCTCGCTCCAGCATGGGATCACTTTATCTACTGGAAACGTGCCGAGATGCCTACAAATAGTCTACGTTCAAAAGGCCGCATGCCTCATTCTGGTTAAGTAAACTTTACAAAGGAATAGAGAGTCATACAGATCAAAAAAATTTTTTTCAAGTTTGAAAAGAATCCTACATACACTCTACATACACATATATGTTTGGCACTTGTTCTGTTCCAACTAGAAAATTCTACTTTTCGCCTCTACAGAGCATTCAAGGCAGCTCTCTCGTAGAAGCCAGCAAGTAATAATGATTATATGTAAAAGCTCATGCAAGAATAAAACACACAGTTGCAATCATTAAGAGTGACGTTAATTTTTTTTCTCCTAAAGAGGATGTCTTACATAAATTTAAAGAAATTACAAGGTTCACGATTGTTTTCTTATTGCTTGGGTTAAATGTAGTGAGTTCGTCAAGTAATATGGTCAATCTGTTAATAAAATGGTCATGCAAATGTGAAAACACATGTATGGAAACTAGCACATGAGTCGTTAAGAATTATTTTTTGAGAAGAATTGGTTTATAGGATGAAAACAGTAGTTAGCTGAGCTGTAAAAAATTTAGTTTTAACACCGAGGGGCACCTTTTGTACTACATATATTTACTTCTCAAAAATCTGTGCAATAGCATTGAAACTGCACAATGTTTCCTTCCGACATCCTTTCTCCCCCTCACCCCAGGTTAGATTCTTCTCGTTTCAAAACACACAAATTATATTAAAATAAAGTCTTTCTGAAAGCTCAGGAGTAGGCCTGGCCTACTGTCCCCCAGAACAATCATCAATCATTTCACAGCTCTCTTGGGTCAATGACCTCAGAAGCAAAAGCCCCAGTAGATGAAACTTGAAGTCAGTTTGCCAACTGAAATTCTGCTAGAGCAAGAGGGTTAGGAAAAAAAAAAATGCAAAAATGCAAAGCATCAGAAAACACAGCAGGTGAGAAGACAATGCCACGAGCGGGACGAGAGCAGTGTGGGTGTGCAGTGTCCCCGCCACTTACCCCAGACTCCTCCACTTCTTCTTCCTGTAAGTGAGAGCCGTGAAGGTTGAAGCATATGGGTGTAGAGAGAGACAGAGAGAATCACAAGCTCAGAAAGAAAGGACTAGACTCCTGGACAAGCAGTACTAGAAGCCCACACACCTCCTCACACAAACAGCCTGACCAGCAAGAGTTTTCTGGCTCAAAAGACAGACATATGTAAATATTTGGTTCTAAAGACTTTTGTTGTCTCCTGCACTGCATTCATCATTTTCGGCTACACTGACGGCCAAATCCCTCGTGTGGGCAGTGAGACAATACTGTTCGGATTGTTTATATATTTTTTAGCTCATACTATCCATTACACCTTTTAGCTCTGCAAGTCAGCGTTCTGAAAAAGACAAATCGCTGTGCCTCACGTTCAATGAAAAATGTCAGAGGGAACAACTGTTTTCACGACAGCCCACAGTGCACTGGATGTGGAAGCACAGTCATTCCAAATCAGAGCTCGACGGAGATTCCCCACACAGCCTGGTACATGTCACCGCGCTACAGGCGGGCCTATTCAAAATCTTCTCATTTACTAGGAAGCGCTAAGCTCAACCTTCTCTAACCCCGCGAGCACTGCTGAGGGGGACACACTCACCGAGTCCTGAACATGAGGGCAGGGTCCATGTTCACAGAGGCCATTCGGCCAACGTGACGAATTTCTTTTGCAATCATTCTTAGCTTCTCAAAATTGACCAGCCCGTCAACTTTGGAGTCGTTCCCTATAATTGGCAAAGAAGGAAAAGGGAATCACATGGCATTTACCCTATGCCTCCACAAGTGGAGACAGAAATCTTCCAACTTACACTCACCCTCATGAAGGAACGTGAGATCCTTCTTGATCACCGGGAACAGGGGGATGATGGGAGGCTGTAGGTTTTGGCTGTTGAGGACATTGCGGTATTTTGCCATGTTTCTGGAAGGATCAAACAGGTCTTGGAGATCCTGAAACAGCTTTTCGTATTTATTGGGAAGTTTTTCCCAGGTGGTTCTCAGTCTTGCCACTGGTGCCAGGTTTAGGCCGCTGAGGGGGAAAGAAGAAAAGCGGTATAAAATTAAATGACATCCTTATGAAGTAAGTAAAAGAGCATGCTGTTTATTTCTTAACATGGAACAGCTCTGTGTGAATGCTGTGTATACAGAGCAAAGTACAGGATTCATTCAAAGTACAGGATTAATAATTCTGGGTAATGAGAACTGAAGCTGGAACCAGGGACAGGGCCGAGGGGTTTTACTCTTTTTCCCTTTACACCCTCCTGGTCTGTTTACTGTGGGCAGAACAACTGGAATGCCAGGTGTCCTGAGGGCAGGGCTGTGTTTCGTTGCTTCATCTCCATACGTAAAGTGCTTGGTGCCAAGCAGCTGTCTGATAAAACAGACTGGACAAATATCCTAGAGTAGTAACATGAAACAAAAGCCATGAGAACAGGAAGAGTAACAGATATCGTATACTGACGCATATATGTGGAATCTGAAAAAACTGGTATAGACCATCTTATCTACAAAGCAGAAATAGAGACACAGACGTAGAGAACAAATGTATGGATACCAAGGGGGAAAGCGGGGGGAGGGGAGGAATTGGGAGATAGGTATCCACATGTATACGCTATTGATATTATGTATACAATAGACAACTGATGGGAACCTACTGTATAGCACAGGGAACTCTACTCAGTGCTCTGTGGTGACACAAATGGGAAGGAAATCCAAAAAAGAGGGGATATATGTATACGTATCTATGATTCAGTTCGCTGTACAGCAGAAACTATCACAACATTGTAAAGCAACTATACGCCACGTAAAAAACAAAAAAAAACAATAAGAGCATGATCAAACTCCTAGACAGGAAAAACGACTAACTGAATCATCACCATCACCATCAATATTGCTCATTGTTTCAGTCTGCACTTCCTTCCAGCCTCAGTCTAAGCACTTAAAAGGGAAGAAAAGTAACATTTACTAGGCATCCCCTTTGTGCTGGCTGATGGAACTCCACATACATTGTGTCATTTAGTCTACTTGGATAACTCTTTGGGTCACTGTTATTTTATAGAGAAGTAAACTGACTTTCAGAGAAGTTCAAATAATTTGCCCAAAGTCACAGAGCTAAAAAAGTGGTGAATATAGATTTTCTGGGCTTTAAATCAGCATAAAAGAGAATTTTTTTTGAAGTATAGCTGATTTACAGTGTTGTGTTAGTTTCAGGTATACACAGCAGAGTGATTCATCATACACACACACACACACACACACACACACACACATCTATATATATCTATTCTATCTATATATAAAAAGAATATATCTATTCGTTTCCAGATTCTTTTCCCTTATAGGCTATTACAAAATACTGAGGAGAGTTCCCTGTGCTGTACAGTAGGTCCTTGTTGGTTATCTATTTTCTATATAGTCGTGTGTATCTGTTAATCCCAAACTCCTGATTTATCCCTCCCCCACCTCTTCCCCCTTTGCTAACTATACATTTGTTTTGTACGTCTGTGAGTCTATTTCTGTTTTGTAAATAGGTTCATTTATATATATATATATATATATATATATATATTTTTTTTTTTAAGATTCCACATATAAGCGATATCATATGATATTCGTCTTTGTCTGGCTTACTTCACTTAGTACAATCATCTCTACGTCCATCCGTTACAAGAGATTTTAGATTAAGGATTAAGATTAGGATTCGGAGAAAAAGAATTGTTCCATATGATGCAATTAAAAACTACTATACTCACACAGAGTCTATGGTTTTCAGGGATTTATGCATTTTTAAATCTGCAAACTGAATCGAACCTTACGACAAATATCCTCTTACCTGATGATTGCAAACATGGAGTTAAAATTCTTGCACTCCCTGCAGTGCAGAGCTATCTTGATGAAATGCTTAATGGTCTTCATCCTCTTCAGCTGGTTCGTCTCCCGCAGAATCTCAGAGGCTACCCAAAACGTCTCCTGGTTAATGACCTCCTCGAATTTCTTCAGGTTGGCACAGCTGGTTTTCGATTTGAGCTTAAATAAATCATCTATATACTCAGTAGGTTCGATGTTGCGGAAGAGCTCAAAGTTCCGCATGGAGAGCTGCGTGGCCACCTCTACGGTGCTGAGCTGCAGCAGGGAGATCTGACTCTCTCTCAGCAGCTCCTGAGCATCTTCATCCGAACAAAGGGTCTCTGTCTCCATGTTGTTTTTCAAGTAATACCTGTGAGAGACACAGAATTCAGAGCCTAAGCAGCAGTCTCACGATACTCCTTGAAAGAACGATGCTGTCTGCTGAACGGTGGTGAGAACACTCCACTGAATGATGGAAGGACAGACAGAGAAGGCAGCAGCTCCTCGGTCACCAGATCACAGAACCTGGCTCAGAAGCCACCGACAGAAACTAACGCACCACATGGAATTGCATCTGTACCAGGTGCAATCCATTTTGTCTTGTCCTTCCCTGCCTTCTAGATTACTTTTTTTTTTTTTGCTAAAAAGGACAGAAAATAGCTGAATTTTAAAAATTATCAGTTTAAATAATGAAAAAAGCTCTACGGAAGGAAACAGGAAAGATTGATCAATCCAACCTATTTATTCAAATACCAAAGAAACCTGCAAGCTATTTCCCTCTATTTGATCCTATGAGGAGAACGATCCTAAAATAGATTTTAACTTTCAAATATCTGATTTTCATGAAAACCCTCCAAGTAAGTGGGACAGGTATTATTCCTATTTGTCAGATGAGGAAACGGAGGCTCCCAAAGATGTATGCCAGCTGTAGACAGAAAACTCAGGGTTAGCACTCCTTTCTCTCCGTTAAGTGACTTGACGAGAACAGAATCCAGATGTCTGCCCTGTGATTTTTTTTCCCCCGATTTTATACAAAGATGCTCTCCTTAAGCCAGATTCCACAAAGGGAGAAACAGAATGAGCAGGGTGGTCCTGCTAGACTGGCATATATCGCCGAAGACACAGACCTCGGGACCTTGACACTGAGATTTCATGTTCTTGGTTTTTTTTTCTTTCTTTTTTTTTTTTTTGCGGTACAAGGGCCTCTCACTGCTGCGGCCTCTCCCGTTGCAGAGCACAGGCTCCGGACGCGCAGGCTCAGCGGCCATGGCTCACGGGCCCAGCCGCTCCGCGGCACGTGGGATCTTTCCGAACCGGGGCACGAACCCGTGTCCCCTACATCGGCAGGTGGACTGTCAACCACTGTGCCACCAGGGAAGCCCACGTTCTCAGTTTTGATTACTCATGAAGCCCACGATGTGAATCCATTTGTAATTTTCTTGAATACTGACTGTGAATCATGACTCTGCACCTCAGTGAGATTTGGAGAACTCCACCAAGATTACACATAGGTCAATGCACATTCAAATGATAACGAGACAGTGGGCCTCCTAAAACAACCCTACCCACTAGTGTCAGGGCTGGAAATAAAGTGAAAGTGAAGAAGACGAAGGAAGTTATAGTTGACGGCAAGAAAGCAGAAGCTCTGAATGAATTAAACTAGGTTCAGATGCATAACACGAAGCAATCAAGAATACAATGAAACACTCCGTATGGCGAGAAAAAAAGAAAAAAAGTGATTTATGAAAACAATTTTCAGTAAGTGCCGAATCTAGTCATTATACGAGAGCCAAAACCGAACTACTTTTTCAACTTTCCCTTATTTGTGATTTGAGGCTATCAATTACATTTTATCAATGGCAACACCATGCAAGAGGCTGACAAGATCCCATACAATATTTTCCTACGAGTACTGTGTGACAGAAGCGCTCTGAAGACCAAGCAGCAGAAGACCACACTCTGAGGCAAATGAGCTTTGGTTCCAGAGTTAAGAAGGGTTTTTCATAGTGTCATGAACAATAGCAGGCAGTTTTAGCCAGCCACACTGTCACAGACATCTCCGCGTAAACAAACGAAGCTCCTGGAAAAGTCCGGTAGGCAGGAGCGGGTGACAGAGGATACTAGTGGAAGATGTGTTTGTGAAGGTGCGTCTGCCAGGAGAAGGGAGATGCCCTCCTGCGCGTCCTTATGGGATCGTGAGCGCTGGCCGGCAGCGACAACGGTCAGGTCACAGCGCCCCTGTTTTGCACCAGCTCCTAAGAGATCCTTGCGAGGGGTCCACAGTCTACTGTGTGCATTTCCTTTGATACGGCAATGCTTGGTGAATGGGGAAAATCTTGCTTTTAATCTGCAACTTATTTTAAAAACCCTTAGAAAGCATTCACCAGACTCTGATGTGGGTTTAAGGACAGGGTAAAGAAATCCAACAGGATAGACGACGTCTACCTTCCACTCAGCTGTATTCTGTCGGCAAGTTTGGAAAGCTGATCTGGAAGTCTTCTTTGTTTGATCACTCCCTCTGGCGTGACAGAGACCTCACAGAGTGAGTACTGATCTGGGGTGGTGGTCACAGCAAACTCCCGGATGGCCTGAATGACCACTTCCTTCGCCGTGGTGTCCTTACTGATCATGATGTATCGGCTTTGCTGGTCAGCCTTGAAAACCCTTAGCACTTGATCTGGCAAGTCTGGGGGAAAGAAGAGCCATCCGTCAGTAGAAAGGATTTCAGTACCTGGCAATACAATTAAGGAATGCAACCTGAAAACGTCTCCTCAGAGAAGATAATGCTAAACTGTCATCTCTCCCTTACTTCAATCCTCCTGCAAAGATTCACTCAGTCAATATACAGGCATGCTGCACGAGCACATCTGCCTAAAGATAGCCACATTACCCACAGACAAAGGCAAACAGATCAGGTCACAACAGCAGGGTTGTCAGGCTGGCATCTTTATTACACTGAAGAGCCCAGGAAGCTGACTGAAAATATGCCTCTTACTCTTTATTTAACATGACCTGGTGATACCTGCATGGTACGTGTTAACTTCATTTTAGGAAAAAGAATGCAAGTTCAGAGAGATTCATTTGCACATGGGCATATCAAACTGGTCTGAAGAATAAAAATGAACCGGTTCCAGCTGTTGGAAGTTTACATTTTATCCTGACTTTTAGCATCTGATAGAGTCCATGCCATGCCAAGAGAGATACACACAGCATTACCATTATGTCAGGGGAAAAAAAGACGAGAAAACAAAAGCAGTGTGGGCCGTGCTTACCAGGAGTAGCACTGAAGTCTAAAATGCGATGATGGGACTGCAGTAAATCAGGATTACTGGATGATAAGGTTCCACTGACGGGCAGCGCGGTCGGGATGTGCTTGGTCTGCCTTAACCCGACTATGCTGTCATCCTGAGACTGACCAATCCCGATGTCGCTGAACCAAGAGGAAAGGTAGAAAATAGACGATCGGCAAGTTAAAAAGTTATGACTCATCAACAGATAGTGTGCACAGACAATAAATAAACCATATTTCAGAAAACCCGCAGTTCACGTACAACTATCATTAATAAATTCGGTTGGAACTTGCAAAGCAACTACTGCTTAAGTGTATCCAACTCATGTTTTAAGTGCATAGCATGTTTCTCTAAAACCTTTGCCTTTTTAGCTTAAGACAAATCATAACAAATATTAGTAGTTTCTGAGTACAGACATATATTCAAGAAAAGATAAGCCCTAGTTAGTCATAGAAATAGTCATAGAAATAGATTTAAGAAAAAGCACATTTTTAAAAAGGCATTTAGTCACTCAAATGATGGCTTCTGCCTCAGAAGGGTAAGTTGTTTTATAATCTTAAAGAAATGAAGAAACTGAGTAAAAAAATGAATAGAGAAAAAAAATCCAAACTGTCCCAACTTCATTCTCCAGTGTTTCAGAGAAATAAATGAGAGATCATGATGGAGTCAAATGTAAAGGAAGCTTGACACAGACATTATTTCTTAATTATACAGAGCCTAAAAAAGCAGTGGTGCATGGTGACATTTCTTGGCATCGAAAAAGAGGCAATGGAAATCCAATGACTCACTTTCACTTTGAACTCACTACTCAAAATTTCTAGTTCTACGTTTAAGCTCCCAGAGAAATACTACTTACTATGGATAGCTACAAACTCATTTCCGTTTATAAAAGCCTGGGGACAACTCTTACAAACATGGTTTAATAATACATAACATTGTTTCTAGATTTGAAGGGCCAACTGTTTCCAAAACAAAACATCAGAATGAAACAATAAGCACAAACAAACACAAAATAAGTAGAACACAAGCAAATGGTTATAGCTCTGACCAATTTCTATACATCCCTTGAAACAAGGAGAAAGAAGATCATACTATAAGGTTGGGGTACCAACCAAGGTGCCATAAAATTAAGACACTTAGCATCAATTAGGCTTTGGGACATGACAGCTTGATCAAAGTAACTACCATTTTTAATGGCTGTGCAAAGAAAAAAAAAATCTAGCAGCATTCTTCCTCTTTATTTGGGAGGGAAATGGAAATTACAGAGGCAAATAAGCAAGCACAAGACCAAAGATGATTTTAGTGTAAATTCTTCAAACTTCATAGGTAAATATGATCCAGCGATCCCACTCCTGGGCATATATCTGGAGAAAACACTAATTTGAAAAGATACACGCACCTCAATGTTCACAGCAGCACTATTTACAATAGCCAGTTGTGGAAGCGACCTAAGTGTCCATCAACAGATGAATGGATAAAGAAGACGTGGTATATAAACACAATGGAATATTACTCAGCCATAAAAAGGAATGAAACAATGCCATTTGCATCAACATGGATGGACCTGGAGATCACCATACTAAGTGAAGTGAGTCAGACAGAGAACAACAAATTATCTATGATATTGCTTACATGTGGAATATTAAAAAAGGGTACAAATGAACTTATTTCCAAAACAGAAATAGCCTCACAGACATAGAAAACAAACTTACGGTAACCAGAGGGGAAGGTGGAGAGGGATACATTAGGAGTTTGGGATTAACATATGCACACTACTATATATAAAATAGATAACCAACAAGGCTGCTTAGCCTGGGGAACTATACTCAATATCTCGTAATAACCTATATGGGAAAAGAATCTAAAAAGTATGCATATATAAAATGGAATCACTTTCCCGTACACCTGAAACTAACACAACATTGTAAATCAACTCTACTGCAATAACAGTTAAAAAAAGATTCAAAGGTAAGTCCACAACAAGATTAAATTTCCATTTAAGTGCGCAGAGGCATGTATATACAGACAAAAAGGATTCATGTTCTATGCAACATTAAAATCTTCACATTTTTAGTGGAATTTTATTTTTCAACCATATAAACCAGGCTTTACTGCCAAAAATATTAGATGCCATACATACATGAGACAACTGCTATGGACTCAGACCAAAGACAGAGCCAACTGGGCCTTTGCTGGCACAGTTGCTATCAATCCTGGCACACTCCAGGCATCCCCCAACGGGCAGCCTTCTGCAGAGCTGTTTCTCAGCAACGTTTCCATACCAAGCATGATGATCTAACGCTCTACTATCAGCTGTATCTCTGCCGTCCACAGACACAGGGTTACTCTTGGACTGAAACTACTTTATATTAAAGGCTTAGTTCAGAAAGGTCCACCTCTGAGCACATTCTCTTGTTGCTGGACCTCTAGAACTCTCTCACTGCTACTGAGATTTTTTGACCTTGGTTAACTTTATATGTAGTCTGTTGGTTTATTCTCTCTTTCCTCAGGGTTCTGCAGTCTTTCTCCACTTACCCGACAAACAGACCTGAGCTTTCCCAGCCTCCTGCCCACCCACCCCATAGTCACATCACTCTTCCGGGCCTATCCTTGTCAGGCTGCCACCATCCAACATCTTAACTTCTGTGATACTGATAACGTTTGAGAGAGAGGAAAAAAAAACTAGTATATCTGGAAGACTCATCTAGGACTTCCCTGATGGCCCAGTGGTTAAGAATCCACCTTCCAATGCATGGGATGTGGGTTCAATCCCTGGTCAGGGAACTAAGATCCCACGTGCTGCGGGGCAACTAAACCTGCACGCTACAGCTAGAGAGAAGCCCGTGTGCCACAACTACTGAGCCCGCGTGCTCTAGAGCCTGCGCACCACAACTACTGAGACTGCGTGCCACAACTACTGAGCCTGCGTGCTCTAGAGCCCGCGTACCGCAACTACTGAGCCCGCATGCCACAACTAGAGAGCCCACATGCCACTACTAAAGAGAAGCCTGCAACGAAGAGCCCACATGCCGCAATGAAGACCAGCGCAGCCAAAATATAAAACACAAATTTAAAAATTAAAAAATAGAACATACTAGAAGATTCATCTGCTTGACTACTTTGGTAGCTTTGTCAAAAAAAAAAAAATCTTTCTAAACATATGCTTATTTCTAGGAGATAAAAGTTTTAGTAGTAACTAGTATTAAATAAAGTCTGTCATACCAATATAATAGATCCTCCAGTTTACTGAGCCTTCTTTTATTTTTTTATTTTTATTTTTTTTAATAATACACAATGTATTTATTTATTTATTTATGGCTGTGTTGGGTCTTCATTTCTGTGCATGGGCTTTCTCTAGTTGTGGCAAGTGGGGGTCACTCTTCATCGCGGTGCGCAGGCCTCTCACTATCGCGGCCTCTGTTGTTGCGGAGCACAGGCTCCAGACGCGCAGGCTCAGTAATTGTGGCTCACGGGCCCAGTTGCTCCATGGCATGTGGGATTTTCCCAGACCAGGGCTCGAACCTGTGTTGTCTGCATTGGCAGGCAGATTCTCAACCACTGCGCCACCAGGGAAGCCCCTGAGCCTTCTTTTAAATATAACTATTCTTTTCATTTCATTTCAATTACATTACATACATGGATTATTTCAAATAATTTTCATAATAATATTTAATATTTCATTAAAAGATTTACATGAGTCATCTGTGTTCTTCAAGGCAAATTTAAGATGTTTCCTCAGTGCTTTAAAAATCATGTCTAATTATTATCCTTTTTTCTTTTCCCTTTTCTAGCTTTTGAATATCTTTCTAAATGCACAGAATAACATTATACATAGTACTCTCATCCTGTGTCCTTCGCCAACACCCTGTACTGGGGATGGATTACGTGCCAGCTCTGACATGTCACGTTTCTATTAATACTCGGCAGGGTCATGCTGACTTGTGTTAGATTGTTTTAAAGGTTCATATTTAACTCATGGTCAACTGACTCTAAGATTTTTTTTGTTACCGTCCTGCTAATAATTCTGCGTTAAAGTAACTGAAGTTACTTTTCTTATCTACTTAAAAATGAGTTTTTCATCAAGAAGGGTCACTTAAAAAATCGATTCCTATTTTCTATAATGCCAGCAGACCTAATCCACTGTCTCTTAGAAACTTACTTGTTATAATCATACTCTCGAGTCTATAAATAAAGCCATCTTACTCACTGCTTATCCTCAGGACTCTGCTGTAGCAGTCTTTTCTAGCTGATATGAAACCGCCAATCATTATAGTTTAATGGGGAAAACACAAGTTTGACACTCGACCCATTAACAGCACATCCTAGACCATGTCTCTCTAATCTTTGGATGAAAATTTTATCTGAAGTGGAATTAAAAAAAAAAAATGCTCGATACACTCCTGAATGCTTATATGTACTGCTCCTCTGTAGGACCCATTAGATTATCAAAGAAAGAAAATAACCTTTATGTTTTCAGGTTGTCTCTTACACCTCTGTAGTTTGAGGAATCAATAATAAATGAATTTGGGGCACCCGTGTAATTTAACACTTTAAAGAATTTTGGTTGATGGTAACTGGGTTTTATAGAACACCCACAGACCCAGAAGGAGCTAAAATGAAGACAAAAGCAAGCAGACAAGCAAAGCTAAAAAAGTGCGACACCTGCAACTTTGTCTGGTATGAGCTCCTGGCGTAAGTAAATAGCTAAGAAGAGATTCAATACGCCTGACATTCTGACTGCAGAGCCCACTGGGAGGAAGGAAAGGAGTTCTGTGCTTGGTTGGTGATGTCCTGGCAACAGTTAAATAAATGAAAACAGGAGAGAGAGGAAACAAGAGAATGGCAAGCGTGAACGGAAGCAACTGGGAGCAGCAGTGACCTGGCTGGCAAACAGCAGATGCTGATGGTGGAGAAGACACCCAGAAACAAAGAAACAGGAGCAGAAATGACGCCACACCATGGCGGAGACAGGAGCAAACACACATTCTTGCCTTTTAAAAGTCCAAATGAGAAACAAAATATTTCAATGAAGATCGGAGTGGGCAAGTAAGTGGCAAAAATGGGATCAAAACAAATTTAACTGTTCAATAGCGCTTCTAAGATAGCTCAGCCATAAAAGCCTGAAAACATTTTTTACACTCATGTGCAAACACTAGTTACATCACTACCTTGGCATGTCATTTTAACACAATAACGTAATGCACAGAAAACTTATACAGACACTTACTTATATGGTTTTTGTGGCAAGATACTAATCCGAGTCTTGTCCAGTATCTTTTTTAGCTTGTTCCTTCCCCCAACAGTGTTGGCTTTACTTTTCTTATTTACTTTTTCAAGTCCTATCACCTGTTCTACGTCTACAGCGAGATCTGGAATGGAGTAGCGACTGGCCTTTTTGATGTCTCCAATTTTAGGGAGGTGAGGGGCACCATTTCTCTTCTCTTCTGACAATCTTGTTAGAAGTTCCTTAAATACTAAAAAGGAAACAAACACCGCAAAACACCCATGATAAGAAATCTGAACAATTCAAAGGCGATTGTAGAACTCGGAAATATTATCTAAGTACAGACTTCAGCTATCAAAACGGTAATCTTGTAGAAAAGCACTACTCCAATGAACAAATGACACCAAGAATCTGTTTTTGTATGTTTTCTGTCACTTCTACTCAGATTAAGTTAAAATAGTACACTCTTTAAATATACAGCTATTTAAAATATTTATCAATAAAAACATCGATAAAAATAATGTTGTGGCCCTCAAGTAAGTAGATTTTGATTCAGATCTAATTATACACTTACATAATTAATTCTGTATCTATGCATTTTACTATAAAATTTCAATTCTTATGATGTTTGAATGATAAACATGACTTTTTTCATGATTAAGACCTAAATGCTAAAAAAAAAAAGACCAAAAAAAAAAGGAGAAAAATGAAAGTATGCAAAAATGTAAAACACTTACCAAATAAATTGGTTTTCACAGTGATAGATAAGTGTGTGTTATTTCTAAGAATTTCCATGGCTTTTGACAGCTGAATATTTTCAAAGTTTTGACCATTTACTTCTAATATCTAAAAATAAAGTTACAGAATTAATTTCAGTTTCCCAATTGACTGAAGGAGAAAAAGACACCAGTATTTACCCTAATTTTGCATTCAGAAATACCATACCTGGTCCCCTCGTTTCAAGCCTGCCTCGGTTGCTTTGCTACCTGAATCTACACTGTCAACAAAGATTCCAAATCCTTTGTCTGAGCCTCCAAGTAAGATGAAAGGCAAGGGAGCTTCTCGGGATGGTTTTGTGAGTGTCATCAATCTTCTTTTTGCCTTAGCAGCACAAGCAATATTTAACAGCCTTAGATGTCCACCCATTTTCTACAAGAGTTCAAAAAGAGTGGTTTCAAAGACGGGCTGAATAAAATGAACTTAAAGCTGATGGTTTATTTTTTAAAAATCCCAAATATTACCTCTCTTTCCAGATTATTTTCAAATTCTTCTAGAAATCGAGTCATCGCAGGATCCCCTTCGAAGTCATTGAAGTGATTATTCACCCACAATAATACTACCCGTGTAACCTGCAAAATCAATTATTTTTAATAGGTTTTCTTCTTTCTAGTGCTAAAAATTTACGATTAAAGTCATTTCAAAAATGTTATCCAACAAACAATTTACCTAATAACAATGAGCAAGAAAGGTAACAATAAAAGTCTCAGATTTCATTCCTAAGAGGATGACCTTCTAAAAATATATAGTAATACTCTGAATGTGGACTTTACACTGTTTGGCCGAGAAGGGTTTTGAATCTGTGAAGGATGGTAACTAACTTTTATCTTGCTTCCTCTCAAAATATATTTGAAATAGGTCACAACAAAAACTATAATAAAATCAAAATAATACAAAAGAAGACAGAAACTTTAACATCTACAATTCTGCAGGGAAAATGAGTAGCCTTTTCTTACCCTGCACACATGTTTTCACTGAGCCCTACACTGAGCTTTATACAGAACAATACACACACTCACAGCTATGGAATATTAGCTTTGTACCAGCAAGAACTGTGTGACTTTCATTAGACTGTAAGTTCCACGAGGACGACAACTTTACCTGTTATGTTCTAAGGGCATCCTCAGTATTTATAACAACATCTAATTCTCAGTAAAATTTTACTATATGAAGTGAGTATAACTGCAACTTTAAATATAAAAGTACCTGTTTTATTTTATATGAGTTTAATGTTCTAAATCTTGAATAACAAGATCAAAGAAATTTTCCATAGCGTTGTTTTCAAGCGTTAACTAACCTCTTAAAGTGGGAAAATTAAGCATGCCATTCTAGCAGTAAAGAAACAGAGTAGACAATATACAGTTAATCTTCAAACTGCAGTTAAAATACTGCTTATAGTTAGTGCGCTGTGACAAATTATAGTATAGAACCTGACTAATCACCCAGGAGTCAACTCTTGGTATTTATATTAATTTTTTGTCATTTATTTCCACTAACGCCCATGTTTCAAGTTTAGGAAACCCAGATGACCATCTCCCCTGAAACTATATCCTTAACACCTGACCTTTTTCATAAAATTAAAGTTTGTAGCTGAGAAGCCAACTTAGAAGTCTACTAGCCACATTCCAGGTTAGAAAAACGAGATTCATAAATCATAAACCGAATACTACCAACTACCATCACAATAGCTTTAAGATGCACTAAGAGACTGCTGGGAGCCAGGCACTACATAGTTATTCATCTTCACAGCAACCCCAAAAGGAGGCTGATTACTGTTCTACAAGTAAAGGGATGAGTAGCAGGAGGGTGAGATGACACAGAAGGTAAATGGCAGAGGCAATGCTAAGGCTAAGGGCCTCGGCTGAGGTCTTCTATGCCTGTGACCCTCAGATTATGAGATGAAGAGCATTACTGTCCAAACGATTGCTCTAGGGCCATGGGTGAGTCAGCGGAAGGGCCAGCACTGGAGCTGGAGGCCTTTTTTTTTTTTTTTTTTTGGCAGATATTCATTTTTAATTAATTAATTAATTATTTATTTATTTTTGGCTGTGTTGGGCGGTACGCGGGCCTCTCACTGTTGTGGCCTCTCCCGCTGCGGAGCACAGGCTCCGGACGCGCAGGCTCAGCGGCCCTGACTCACGGGCCCAGCCGCTCCGCGGCACGTGGGACCCTCCCGGACCAGGGCACGAACCCGTGTCCCCTGCATCGGCAGGCGGACTCTCAACCACTGCGCCACCAGGGAAGCCCTGGAGCTGGAGGCCTTTTGCTGCTAGTACCCAGTTCTGGATTTGTACGCCCTGACTCTCCCAAGTCGGCCTCATGTAAACCAGGCCGTCACGTGGAAGGAGAAATGAGTACAGGCCATGAGTAACTCTCAGACCTCACAAGACTAGGTACTTTACCACCCACGCTGGCCTTGAAAAAGAGCTTGACTCAAGAGCTGCTGAGGAGGGTTTGTTCAGAATCACATGACTGGGGCCTACCTGCCCGCGATGGTTCTGAGGGGATGCTGCTCGGGTGCCAATTGAAAAACTGTAACTTTATGTGGTGTACACTGGCTGTCCACTGAACCAGAGGATGCAGATTCCCATGGAACCCAGGTGATTGAGGGCTGTGTTTTAACAGAATTTGCAACGGAACTAAAGTTTATAAACATTTGCTGGGGGGAAGGGAATCAAGGTGGCGGAGGAGAAAGGCCATGGAACTCACCTCCTCCCACAAATACATCAAAAACCCATCCACACAGGGGACGATTCTCACAGAATACCTGCTGAAACATTTGCTGGCCTATGTATTGGCCTTTGCGTTAAAAAGAAAAAAATTTCGAGGGACTTCCCTGGCAGTCCAGTGGTTAAGACTCCGCACTTCCAATGCAGGGGGCGTGGGTTTGATCCCTGGTCGGGGAACTGAGATCCCACATGCCACGTGGTGCGTCCCAATAAATAAACAAACAAATAAATTGCAAGCCCAAGAGGCAAGGCTTTACAACAAAAAAAAAATTCTAGGGCTGAACTTAGAAATCTATAACAAGAACTGGTATGTGTATCACCTTGTTTTTTTTCTTTTGGCTTAAGAAGTACATTCTCTTATCCCATCAAAATATTTTGAACATAAGTGGCATGACAAATATATATGAAAGTCTCTTTAACTTTGTATCTGAATGTTTCAT
Source organism: Lipotes vexillifer (assembly GCF_000442215.2). Classification (NCBI taxonomy): domain Eukaryota; kingdom Metazoa; phylum Chordata; class Mammalia; order Artiodactyla; family Lipotidae; genus Lipotes; species Lipotes vexillifer. The sequence continues at coordinate 294,384 of NW_006771326.1, forward strand.
AGTTGAAAGGAAACTAAAACGCAACTTCCAACCTTATCCCTGAGGCTCGGGTCATTAAACCACTCCAACAACTTTTTGCCCACTTCCATCGGGCTGCAGAGGAAAGTCCTATAGGTCAACAGGAAGTCCTCTATAAACGTCGGATCCACCACCGAATGCTCTTCCACCAAATGCATCGTTAATCTTTCTGAGGTGCCCTGCAACAAATCAAAGGCGTCACCAGCATCCCGCACGAATGGCATCTATATGGTACCTTGATTTCAAACCTTCAGCCTAAGATGAACTCGACAGTAACATACACAGTAATGAATAAGACTGCTGCTCTTCAGGAAAGATAAAGATTTTTTACAATTGATAACATTTAAGAGAAGTTACGCCTAAAAAATGGAGTGGGGGCATCTTACACCGTCCTAACGGGTACTACCTAAACCCTCCTGCGGCGGGGCAGAGGCGCGTTTGTCTCACCTTGATGACGATGTGTCCCTTCCTTGTTCCCGTTCGATCGAGCTCTCGGTGTTCCTTCACCATGACGATCTCTCCTTCCTCTTCAACTTTTTGCATGTTCTTTTCTACTTGGTTGAGGATACGGCAGTAATCTTGCTGGGCTATGCAGACAAACTGGAATAAAGTGTAAGTCACCTGCTAATGATAAAGTGCTTGCGAGAGACCTATAGCAGTGCTAATGATTCAGTGTTTTAATTATTTAACACTGACATTTTCCCATGTCTCTCCCATACTTTCTAAATGAGGACAGTAATGAACCTTAATCGGACTTCTCTACTTTTTAATGTATTTCCTCCTTGGTCAAGGAAAGTTTCATTTTTAGAATATTTATATGTAGTTTATATTAAAAATCCTAGCAATGAAAAATATCAGAAGATAAAATTAGAATAGTTCTTTCTCACCACTCCCAGCCCCCAACCTGTGACACTTAGAAAACACTGGGCAAGGAGAGTGGACTCTCAGGATAGATATTAAAAAGAAAGAAAAAAAAAAAAAGATTGGCTATATGTACATGTATAACTGAACCACTTTGCCGGACACTGGCAACTAACACAACATTGTAAATCAAGTATACTCCAAAAATTAAAAAAAAAAAAAAAAAAAAAAAAAACACAATTGGCTATATGTACATGTATAACTGAACCACTTTGCCGGACACTGGCAACTAACACAACATTGTAAATCAAGTATACTCCAAAAATAAAAAAAAAAAAAAAAAAAAAAAGAGCACACACAACTGTGGGCAGAGCAGCAAGAAAGCTCTGAAGAGTCTATACGTGGTTGTTTAAGTATCTGTTAGAATTATGGCCCTAACAGAAAGGAAGAATACGAAAAGAATTCAGAATAGAATGATGTAATAATGGATTGTCGTCTACTCCATCAGGGTAGCTGCTGGGTGGTCTTTCTAGTTTAAGAATTGTAATGTGCAACCTGAATCCAGGGGACTGAGCTAAGTGACCACGACTTTTTTTAGATTGTGATTTTTTTGCTATACTATCAGTGGGCACGTACAAACCTGGGACTCTCTGGTGCTTAGGAAATCCTAGCGTGCTAATAAAATCACCATAAAATTGCTTTTCAGAAGAAATTCTCTTACCTGCCCCAACCCTTCCTCCCTGTGGCTTCTAGGGTCAGGTGAACTGATTCAAACCCCAGCTTTACTACCTCTCACTGTGGGATCCTGGGACCATCGCTCGGTGGGCCTCATTTTACCATCTGAAAAGGGGAGATGGTCATAAGAGCACCAGCCTCATAGGATCCTCGTGGAGGCTGAGTGAGATAATCCAGGTAAAACTCCTGAACTGTGCTAGATATACAGTATGTGCTCAATAAATTTTATTATTTAAAAAATAGATATTAAAACATAATTATCATTTAGTGAGTTTTAAAAATTTGACAAGATTTTCAGAGCAGCAATTTGAAAATAAAGATGATCTTAATAAAAGATATCAAAATTCAAAGATACCCAAGCAGTAGATATAACGAATTTGCTGATTATAATTGATAAAAGAAATCATTTTAGAAAGTCTGTTCAAAAAAGGTCCACAAAACAAGCCACATATTTGTTAAGCTCAAATCATTATTCCTCATAACTGGTATGAAGGTTAATCCTTGCTCTTTTAAAGAAAAAGTTAACAAAAATATGCACATCAAGCAATTACTCCTCCACGACCCCAAAGATAAAAAATTTCAGGGCTCAGGGCAAACCATTTAATTACATTTCTTAGTAGTTTTAAAGAAAGTTACGAATGAATTCTAGAAATCACTTGTTACACGGATTAGCCAGAGGCCAGTGAGAAAGCAACAGTAGATTCGTAAATAAAAATTATTGCTTTCTCTGAATTTTGAATAATTTATTCTCATTTTAAAAATCTGTTAGGAATGAAGAAAGGATGGACATTTCTTTTTCTCCTTTAAGGTGAAAAGATGAAAAGAGGGAATGGTTAAATTATAATGTACGTAAGATAAAAGATGCTAGAGGCATCTAAAATCATATTTTCATAGGACGTTTAGACTTCCGGCTCAATATTCATGATAACACATTAATTTTTTAAAAAACATTTAAAACCAAATATTGTAATAATGATTTTAATGACAATGATGACATTATTATTATCATCAGGATATTGCAGTAGCCTTATAGGAACTTTCTCACTTTATCCTCCCAACCAGCCCATGAGGAAGGTTATCCCCGCTGTACAGATGAGGAAACAGCTGTGCTTTCAGCATGCTAATGTAACCAATGTCTCATAAGTACATGCTTGCTAATTTAAAAAAATTATACATGCGTATCAGACTCTTGGCATAACAAAAGGCTAATAATGATTATTTCTGAGCAATGCCATTTACAAGTGACTTTCATTGTTTAATATACTTTTCTATATTTTCCATACTTTCTGCATAATCAGTAAAGCTTTTTTACAGAAGTGGCAGCAGCAGTTCACACTCAAGAAAGAGCATACTATGATACTAAGTTTCTTCCATCAAGTTGATTGATATCATCTCACTAATTTTTCTATTAAGAGTTTAGAATCAAAAAGTTAAAATTCAAAAAGCATAGGCTTTTGTTGAAAGCAATTATGGATAGTTTAATAAACTTTTTTAAATGCCAAAAAAACCCCTACAGACTCATATCCTTAACACTGACCACAGGTGTGTGTATGTTTAAAATCTATGGTCCTTAGTTTTTTGCCTCAAAAATATTTTTAATTTTTTTCTTTTTACAGGGTAGCAAAATTGTTCCCCAGGTCTCCAAATAATTTTAGGTGTTCTTTCTCATACTCATTTTTAGAGAACAGAATTATATCATTTATCTCCTAAAAAAGAAATGTATCCCTGAGTTAAAACAAGTAAGTAAAGAGATAAAAAGAAAATGCTTTCTGAAGAGAAATGTACTAAAATTAATCTTCTTGACTAAGGACTTAAAGAAATTAGAATAAGTTTGATTTGAAATTCTTAGCGTCTAGACAGACATCTTTGGCATTTCTTCTGCAGCAAACTGAAATACCATCCAAAAAGGAAAAAAAAAAGACTCCCAAACTGAATTTCTAATATGGCCATACAGAACTGATATCTCAAAAGAAAGAAATTTTACAAGAAAACATTTATTTTTATTAGCAAATTTATTTTCGCTTTAAGAAGTTTTTAGGTATAACATGAAATTTATAGGAAAAATATAATTTTTAATTGGTATGATGAAGCCAGTTGAAAATTTGTGAGTTATACACATAATTGTTTTAGTGAGGTTTTATACTTTCAGACAGGTGTCCACAGGTGAAAGTCCTGTATGATCTTGGTACTCTGATATGAAATAAAAATTCAAGCAAGACTTCATCTATAAAAGGGCAATGATTTCATTTCATTTATTACGTCACAGGATAATTTTCTTTTGGGCACATGACCTCACAACTTTTATTTAGTAAAAATATTAAAAATGATAAAAGAATGAAGTAAAGTTAAACTTTTATCAACATATAAAACAGTCAGCTTTCACTATATCCATGCAATTGCTTTCTCCTCCAAAACTACTGCTAAAATTCAAAGCATCACTAGCTCTCGCGGTCTCAAGAAAACATGAGTCTAATAGATTTACCTTAAGACGTTAGATCTGTTTAAACTGGTACTTTGCATCTGCAAGGGAGTTCATACCTAATTGTTCACACAGGCATCCAAGTGTTCCCTCCCCGCTGAAGGGTGCAGGGCAGGGCGAGGCCATGCCTGGGTGTCACTGGCAGGCCCTAGACGTAGGTGGTGGAGAGAGGAAGGGGAGACAGAAGCAGAAGAGCGGGGAAGAAAAAGAGGGACAGGAAGAGGGAAAAAGAAAAGGAAAAGGCGTGGATGGGGAATGGAAAACCATGGCCAATCACCTGGTACCAAAGGACATCTATGCCTGGCCCTGCCCTTGTCCTTCAAAACCAACAGGGGACAAGAATGGGAAGAGGAGGGGACTTCCCTGGTGGTGCAGTGATTAAGACTCCGTGCTTCCACTGCAGGGGGCGCAGGTTCAATCCCTGGTTGGGGACCTAAGATCCCACATGCCGAGTGGTGTGCCCGCCCCACAAAAAAAAGAGAGACAAAGAAAAAGAAAAAGAAAAAGAGAATGGGAAGAGAGGCACACAGAAGGGAGCAGGGCAAAGCACAGTGCCGAGCACTGAGCACATCACGGGACCCAAACAGACAGAAATAAATGTCAAACTGAATCCACTCATGCTGTGTCCTCAGGCTGAACTTGGGCTCGACTCTATACCACACTACCCAAGATGTATTTTGGGAACCCACTGAACTGTAAGGAAATGAGGGCCAAATCTAGCCAAGGTTGCTTCCTCTTGGTAAAGGGAACACCACTTTCGTTCATTTCATTCAGTAACCTTTGATTGCCTACAATGTGCTCAGTACAATGACACCCTCGTGGAGATCACGTTACGGACAAAAATGTGATTCTCACTGTTTAGTTCTCCCAACAAGAGGAGGATGTGGCACGCGCACTTCCTGACAAATAAATGACATTTTAACAGAAATACGCTAAAATGCTATAATTTAATGCAAACAAGCATTTGCATTAAAATATCTAAATTCATTCTCCATGCCTGTTCTAATATGGAGGGAGGGAACGCAGGGCCTGAGATGGGTGGGAATCACAAGGGTGATTCTTGAACCCCTGATTTCACGTTCCTTTTGCAGCGTGTGGAGAGGCCTGCAGAGTGAGGACTTTGTCTGGCAGACACTGCACCCTTGACCCTCTTTGTACATCCGGGAGTCTCGTATCAGGAACCATAGGAGCCTAATACTACCTCAATCAGAGTTTTCGTTTTCATTTAGAGTTTTCTCTTGGCGTCTACCTTGATGACTATCACTCTGGATTTCCCGCTGATTCCTCATCCAGCAGAGAGATGAACTCTCTTCCTTATATCCACCTTCTCTTCCTTTCCCAGGACTCCCGGATAAATATTTAATGTTACCTGCTACATCTGACATTACTTCAGCACTCTTGGAATATTAAGTCAGAATATTTTTATCAATTATTCTGAGACATTTCTATGCCTCCTATATCACTTCAGTCCCAAGATTACAAAATTTCTAACAAAAGGGGTTGGCCAATTATGAGGCGCTAATGTAGTAGCTGAATTCCCAGAAATAAAATAGCTTTTACTCGCCCTTTAAGGACAGAAACGGACCCAGATGCTCTAGTGATCCTGACTTGCAGAAGGGCCCAAGGAGAGACCGTGAAGCAATTAACAGGACAGAGAAACCTTTAACAATTTTCCAGTTCGTTTTGACTCAGTTTGGCTTTTTTTTTTTTTGGAATATAGTTCTAAAGCTGAAATATCACATATGACCCCTTTTAACATTTTGAGGCCAAATATAGACTTTGAGATTTATGTACCATTCTGTTTTCCTCTATTTTGCCAAATAATTGAGAGCTGGCTATATTAAGAAAGCTCTTCTGGCATTACATATTCAAAAACTGAATTTATAGCCTTTTTTTCCCTCTCTCTATGGTGCTCACTGGAGGAATTATTTAGCAAAATTATTCTCTAAGTAAGATGATTTTATTTATAGCCATGGTCATTTTTCTTTTTAGTAAGTAAAATGCTTGAAATGAAAATTTAAATGAGCACTATTTTATATTTATCAGACATTATAAAAATTCAATGATGTTCTTTTAGCATAAACTATATTCAGATGTATTTTAGACTGTAGACTAAAATACAAGGAGCACTTAACATTAATTAGTCTAAGTCAACTCTTTTGGTTTATTTATATTAAAATATTTTATCTTTCAGGGACAATTTTTTTTTTTTTTTTTTTTTTTTTTTTTGGTTTTGCG
>NW_006771326.1:300724-303599 GCF_000442215.2 Lipotes vexillifer
TCCGGACGCACAGGCTCAGCGGCCATGGCTCACGGGCCCAGCCGCTCCGCGGCATGTGGGATCCTCCCAAAACGGGGCATGAACCCGCGTCTCCTGCATCGGCAGGCGGACTCTCAAGCACTGCGCCACCAGGGAAGCCCTTTCAGGGACAATTTTTTAAGACATAAATTATAAATACTTAATAATGATAAAAGCATCTTAAATTTTTTTTTACACTAATATAGAGGTTACCTGCTAGATCGATCCAATTAAATTTCACACTTGGCCTCAACATTCTCCTAGTCTTTTATTAAATGCTTTTAAATAATGAATATTAACATAATATCAATACTGACATTGTTCTTTTTATTAGCAATCATTTCTTTACTATCAAGTGTTTCTACTGATTCATACCATGATTAATTTTCATGACTTCTAAAATCAATTCCATATCTTCCATGTATTTAAACAACTGTGTAACTGTATCACAGCATCTTTACTACCCTACATATACTTTCTTTTCATGATGGGCATTTTACTTCCATATTTTTTGTTGACTAGACTATAAATTATTATTGATGGAAATTTAAAAATACTGTATTTCTAGAACACCTGTTTTTTAATAGAACACATTTACAGAATGCTTAGCTCCGTGGAGTCCAAGTAACTTTCCTGGAGTGTGATAACACTAAAAGTCATAGTTCTACTTTAAAATCTTCTTTATAAATCTAAAAGATGACCTGTTTATACAGGCTGAAAAATCTTACCTCAACTGCATACGTAAGTTCTTTATATTAAGCATAGAATAATGACAGTTTATACCTGGCAGTCATCCACCTTTGTCCTCATCACTCCTTTCATGTATTCCTTGTCCATAGTAGGAGAGACACCGAAGCTATTTCCCATACATAGTATTTCTGCTTTTCCATCTGGGTAAGTCACTTCCACAGAGCCATTCAGAATCACTGACCAGGAGTCCAGCTAGTTCCAAAAAATGAAGACAAAGCAGAAAATAACATCACGGTCGTGAAGCTGTAAATGCTGGAACGGTCCCTAAAAATGATTTAGATCTTTTATTTTTTAAAGAGGGAACAAATAACCCAAGTACAGCTGACCGTTCGCCAAGTTCACAGAACGAGAACTAAAGCACAGCCATGGACCCGCGGGTTTCCAGGTGCCTGCACGGCACTCCGCTCTCCTAATGACTCTGGCTATTCCTCTCTTAAACGACACTAGGGAAAAAATGTCTTCTGTTCCCCCAAACACATGTAAACAAGATAAAATGATCACCACAGCCTTGATAAGAATAGCATTTTGTTCTGACAAGAGGCATAATATTATGAATGTTTAAGTTGCAAAATCTGAAAAGTTAAAATGTCAAAGATGTTTCTACCAGTATCATCTGGAATACCGCAAATAATAGAAAATAAAATAATGAACTTGGAAGACTCTGACACAACGAGTGCATCATAATTCCTGAATGATTCAAACTTATTGTTGCCCAGGGTTTGTAAGGAGGAAAGAAGAAGAATGGGGTTTTTGTTCGTTTGCTGCCATCGAGCGAGAGGCTCACACAGAGACGTTATAAGTGGCAGAAATATTTCCTAACCTCTTCACCGTTGTTTAACACGATGGTCCCGGCTCTTTCCACCACTGCAAACACCATCACAGCACAGAGCTCCCGCCTCACCGACATCGTCATGTTGGCAAAAGCCGGCAGCTGGTGCATGAATTCAAGGAGTTGCTCTGAAAAGCAGAAGGTGTGTGAAAATATGACAACTATTTCCCAAAACAAGCATTCAGAAAGAATACTCTCTGGCTCTTCCTTTTTAAATGCCCTACAATCCTGCCTGGTGAACAGTACAAAGACTTTAAATTATCTTCAGCACACGTTGAATTTCTTGCAGGTATACGAAGAATTCTGTCACTGTGGAAATGGTGACATTTCCTTGTTGATTCAGGAGCAACAGGACACAGTGCAATTCAAATTCCAGTGGGAATGAAGAAATTAACAAACTTCAAATGGGGAATTTCTATTGAAAATGAGCTGTGATCTTATTAAGGCTTATTAAGGGATGAAATGATAAGCTGAAATGAAACAGAGCTCTGACAATTCTCTAGAAAGAATTCGCCCCAATTCTCTGGGGCGAGTGGATGCCCAAAACACACAGCAGAAACAACCACCTTCACTCTAAAGATACTCCAGGATTTAGAAACCAGGGAATATTTTCTGTGGGTCAGACAAATCCATAAAAAGTAATCCATTAACAAGTTTACAACATTATACGATAAAGGCGAATGAAAATGGATATATTATCTCTGATCCCACAGACTGACGAAAACAAAGTTTGCTCACTCTTCCTATGGGCAATGCTGTGGACAAACAGCTTCTTCTTGGTAAGAACTCCTTACTAAGTTCTTTCCTCACTCCTCACCATGGCTGTATGAGATGCATGGTTTCTTTTTCATTTCACAGGGAGGAAACCATGTGGCTCAAAGGCATATAATTAGGAAGTGGCAGTGACACGATTCAGGACTGTGTGTCTCCATGCTCAGGCTGGACATCACAGGTGGTGATAAAGACCACAGGGCGTGTGCCAGCCTGTGAACACTTACTAGCTGAATTACTTTGGGGAAGTTGATTCATTTCCTTAAGGCGCGTTTCTCTCATTTGGAAAAGAATAAGATAATAGGCACCTTCACTGGACAGTTCTGAGGATCAAAAGGAATGAAGATGATAAAGTCCTTAGCAGAGAGTAGATACGCAATACATGAGAACTCTTGTTATTACCATTATTATTATATTCATGGTATGGTTCAAACTTCTGGCTAAGTAAAAATTCTACTACATTTTTCTTGTCCGCACATAATGATACTATCCCTGTGCTCATTCCTG
>NW_006771326.1:303677-309226 GCF_000442215.2 Lipotes vexillifer
TGTCTATTAGGATTTAGTGACAAGTTTTATGTTGTTGGATATAGTTTGTTAATTGCAAAAACAATGTATAATATAAAGATATGTTCTGTGAAAACATTACTTTTCCACAAGGTCAGACTAGGTGGTGTTTTCTGGTCCAGCTTGGTAATGTCTGTTCTGCTTAGACCCTACGTCATCGCCTCCTGTACAAGACTTTTCATTACGGGGGTGGCTCTGGTAATCAGAAAGAATAACAGTGATACGTGGTACCCAGGGATTCTGTCCTACAAGACAGCGCTCTTCAACCTGACCCAGACCAATGTGTCAGGACATCAATTTACTGTTGCAACCAGCATTTTTAAAAAAGAAGGAGCGAGAGTATCAAAGTACATCAGTTACAGAAAGAATAAGTTCTGTTGAGTGAAACTTTCATTTCTGGAATGAGTAGATGTGTTTGTGTCCGGTCATAAAATATGTTTATGCCTGAGGGCAGCTATAAGGCAATTCTGAATAGCACCGCAAGAGATGACCCATACCTACTATCTGCGGGAGCCGGGACTCACTCAGTGTTTTACAAATGCACTGGCTTTTTGACATGAAACATCAAGGCAAATGAACAAATCATGGTCCTCGGGCTGGCACATCCCCGTTAGCTCTGCTGTTACCAGCCTCTGTTTTCTTCAGCTATCACAGCCCACCCCTCACTGTAAGGTATTAAAATACTAGCTATAGGTATTAGAACACACATTTCATTTTTTTCCTCTCCTAGTAAGAGCTAAATTTCCTTGGACAAGCAGAGATGCATGCTCTTAAGAAAAATATGAGACCAGAAATTAATTGCCAGAAGTGTTCTAAATTTAACATGTTTAGACAGTAGTAAAAGTCAAATTACCACCACAAGTGATAGGAGAATATGAAGCATATGAATATGAAATATAAAACGTATTCACTAATACTTGCAGCAATGATTTGAAGTGCTTGCATGGACATTTGTCTTGCTTTCTGGCAGTTTCCTACTCCATTAGTGGGTCAATATGAAATCAATTTGTGATATATGAGTAGTGATTAACATTAAAAGATACAGCAGAATAGAAAATATCTGTGTATCACATATAAGGATAAATAATAAAGGAGACAGAGAAGACAGAATAATAGTAAATGTATATAATTCTCCAGGCTCGGTTGAAAAATTAAAAATAAACAAACACTTAACCAGACAACATCCAAGTATTTTTAAAACTCTCAAAGACTCAATAATGGTATCACTGGTTTTGTGACAGTTTCTATTCTACCATGTATTACACTGGAGGACTACAGCAATTAAAAAAAATAAAGAATTTATATCACCAATCTTTAAAAAAATAATAAATATAAAATGGAAGCATTTGACTACAGCAGCTCGACATAAACCCTGATGATGCCCCAGGAAGCATACAGAATTACAGGGATTACGTCTGCCAAGAATTCAGAGCGTGGAATGAGTACTGAGATAGTTCCCAGGACGTATGGAGAGAAGCAGTGCGGAAGTGAGAAACGGGACAGCTTTATTCTACACGGCTTCAAAGAATCTGTCTGAATAATACATTAATGTGATCTATCTTACTTTGTTAGGAAAGAAAGATTCCTGTTTATGAAAAATATTAGACATTCAAAAAAACTTTTTTCTAGTCAATGTAACACAAAGAAAAGTTAAATAATCAACTTACAGACATCAGAAGCTTTAGACAATTCAGAAAATTCTTATCTTATTGCTTTGGTTTCATTTTATATAAGAAATAATTAATATTAAGATTTTTTAAAAAAACCCTGTGGATTTGTATGTGTGTGTGGTACACCAAGCGGGGAAGAAAAAAGGAATTCTTTGAAAGGGATCAAAGTAGTTCTCTACCTTAATGCGTCAAGGCCTCAAAACCAAAAATATTAAACTTGGAACCATTCAATAATTGAGTACCTACAGAGTTACGAGTTGAAGCACAAAAATCAATAATGTCCCTTTCTTCAAAGTACTGAAACAAAGGTATACCCAAGAATCTGTGGGAACCCAAAGGGAAATTTTTTAATTCCTGAAGTTTTAAAAACATGATTAAATATTAGCAACTTTTAAAAATTTAGTTCGTTATTTTTGGCTGCGTTGGGTCTTCGTTGCTGTGCACGACGGGCTTCCCCTAGTTGCGGCGAGCGGGGACTACTCTTCATTGCGGTGTGCGGGCTTCTCATTGTGGTGGCTTCTCTTGTTGCGGAGCACGGGCTCTAGGTGCGTGGGCTTCCGTAGTTGTGGCACGCAGGCTCAGTAGTTGTGGCTTGCGTGCTCTAGAGCGCGGGCTCAGTAGTCGTGGCACACGGGCTTAGTTGCTCCGTGGCATGTGGGATCTTCCCAGACCAGGGCTCGAACCCGTGTCCCCTGCATTGGCAGGCGGATTCTTAACCACTGCGCCACTAGGAAGTCCCTAGACCTTATCTTTAGTGATAATGATTTACTATTTTAAATAAAAATATATTTGATAGGAGCAAGCATCTGAGTTACCACTGTTCACAAGCGTATTGGCAGTATTCAACTGTAAGTAATTCATCCAGAGATTATATCAACAAGCACACGAAAAAAAAAAAAAAAAAGGGGGGAAAATAAAAATATATTTGATAGGAGCAAGCATCTGAGTTACCACTGTTCACAAGCGTATTGGCAGTATTCAACTGTAAGTAATTCATCCAGAGATTATATCAACAAGCACACGAAAAAAAAAAAAAAAAGAGTGTGGCGTTCATTTGTAGGAATCAGCATGGCTCTTGCTTTCTAGAAATTCTGAGAGAGAAAACTTCTCAGATATGAAGTGAAAGTCTTAAACTTCCAAGAATAACATGCTACATGTATTTGCATAATCATAATTTTCTTCCATAACTATACTAACATGAGCATACTCAAAAAAAGATAACCTCCATGTCAATCTGTTCATAAGCAGTGTTCAATCTAATTTTTTAAAAACCCTATGAGCAAGGATTCTTAAGATGGCAAAGCAAACACACTTCCAATTTCATTCTCTCTTTAAAACTACAATGAAGCGATTTTGAAAAAGAAGTAGGATCTTGAAATCAAACGTATGGTTGCCGAAGGGGAAACGTGGGAGGGAGGGATAAAATGGGAGACTGGGATTGACACACACACACACTACTGTATATAAAATAGATAACAAATAAGGCCCTGCTGTACAGCACAGGGAACTCTACTCAGTACTCTGTAATGGCCTATACGGGAAAAGAATCTGAAAAAGATGTGTAACTGTTTCACTTTGCTGTGCACCTGAAACTAACACAACACTGTAAGTCAAATATACTCCAATAAAAAATTTTTTAAAAATGAAAAAGAAGCGGGCAAGGACAGAGAATAAGGGAGTGGAATAAATTTTGGACAATGGAAATCAGATGAACGTGTGGTATCAGTCTGGAGGAAGCTAAACCCTACGTCTTCAGGGATGAAACAGGACCACTTCACTTCACGCTGCGGAGGCCTCAGAAGACTTGTGACTGAGCTCACGTCTGGACCGGGGAGTGGACCAGGTGGAGGAGGGAGTGGGCTAACCTGAGGAGGGACAGGGATGGGCATGTGAGAAGCAGCTACGTCCTTTCCTCCAACAGAAATCTAGAGGTTAATGCCCCCGGAAGGGTGGCGGCAGAGGCACTTCTGTGCTGGGGGTGCAGGCACGGCTGGCTTCCCACCACCTCCTTCGGGTCTGAACATCTAAAAGGGCGTTGACAGTCCTTCCTTCCTAAAACAGCCCCCTGTTCGCTGCACTCCCCAAAATATCTCCCCCACTTTATTCCTCAGACCCCAGCAGGACCAGGGCTCCCTGTTTTGTTCCCACTGGTCTGCCAGGACCTAGGAAACCCTCAGTCCATACAAGGCGCTCAGTCACATCCGCCGATGACCGAATGCTCACTCCACACAGCAGTCATCTCTAAAGAGCTAGCGATTCCTATCAATGGCTTTAGTTATATTTTAGATACCTAATCCAAGGTTCTGGTTTTCCATCTTTAATTCCCTAGCCTATGTGCAGAGCTTAAACGGTACAAGGGCCTCCTCATCCATGATGTTGGCTCCCTCAGAACACAAGCAACAGGCCACTCACAGACGATGATGCCCATACTGTCCTATATCTAATCCCACTAGACCCAGTTCCTTGAATTTCTTTCAAATACGTATTGGCCCAAAAAGAGCCGACGGTGTGGAAGAGCAGATAATCAGATTCCAGACCTACGGGGCAGAGATGCCCTCAGAGGAAGCTGCTCTCACTGCCCCCCCGGCACCTAAGGAAGAGGCAGGGCCCAAAGGCAGGCATGAACGCTACAGCACCATGACACAGCCAACTCTTGCTCTGATGCCAAAGCCGGGTAAAGGCGACCCCGGGGAAGGAAAAAGCGGACACAAAGCCACTTAGACTCTTAACCTCAGGGCGCACTTAAAGCCTCAACCCCCAGGTTCACGCGGGGCTCACTTGACATTCTGCTCTCTTCTCCCCCTGAGGCTCACCTTCCTACGGAACCAGAGAAGAAAAAGTCATTTACGTGACAGTTTTCCCGACCACCACCCGACTGATGTTCACACGAAGAAAAACTCGAGCTTACTAGAAACAGTGTGCGCAAGACGATTAATAGAAGTAATAATGTCTGAAAGACTATATTTATTTTTTTGTCCGAGAGTAAGCTAAGGAACGGCTCGTGTGGAAGGGTTTCATTAGCAACTTTTATTAGCTGTAGTCTCCTGAAGCTATGGCCTGAGTAAAATTAATTGCTTCCAAAATGTTTTCAACAACAAATGCCAAGGAACACTGACTGATACATTAATGACCTTTCAGAGCCTACTATTCTTGGGCTCCGTTGTATTACACAGTCTTACCTCTGAATTCTTTAAATTGCTATGAGATTCATTTTCTCGCCCAGACTTACCGATGTCATCGTCTGTCCTGTCGATGGGGTCTTTCTCCAGGCAGTCTCGCACGATGTCCCTGCTCATCAGAGGGTCCGAGGCTCTCTCGATGTCCTCTTCGTCATCATCGTCTTCAGAGTCCACTGCTGTCTCCGGTAACCCACTCAGGTCCATCTCACCAGCCTCACTTTCTGTGGCCTTAAAACAGACCCCAAATAAATAGACAGATGGATAGACAGACAGACAGACCAACTTTATTACGGAAATCTTTTGTGCCCAAAAGAAATAAAAACAAGTCTAGCTCGAAATACTAAATTTTTTCTCATATTAACTTTCCATAACTAAGTTACATGTATTCAATATTAACAGAGAGTCATGCACTAGGCACTAGAGAAAAGAATTACTTCAACAAAATATGAGTGATTTTTATCACTGTTGGAATTTGTAGTTAGGATTAATGACTATCAGTAATTTTGATTACCTGTCATACGGCATTTGAAACATAGTAGAATAAGAAAAAGACAGTATCTGTTTTCACTCCATTTTTCAAAGAGAATGGCTTAAGCTAAGAGCTTAAGGGTGACAATTAATTCTGAACAATTCCTTCCCCCAAAGAACAGGTGTAGACTTATTAATGCCAAGAAGACTGAAC
>NW_006771326.1:309249-312785 GCF_000442215.2 Lipotes vexillifer
CTGAACCGCTTCTCTCTTATTAGACAGTCTTTGTGAAAAAGTGAATCCCAAATCAAAGGTAACCTGATAACTATGCAAACAAAACATTAATAATTACTTTGATGACCCCAGTGTCCACTCTCCAACCATACATCACCAAAGGTGTGAAAGACCCTACATGCCTGTAGGTGACAGTCTTTCTTCCCATTCCTCAACACCGTTGAGCGCAGCACAAACCAAATTTCAAGTAATCAAGACCAAGAAAGAATGAGGCAAACGTAAAATTAGCTCAGGAACGTCTGAAGCAACCAGGTATAACAGGAATGAAGAGAAGGAAGGAAGTCTAAGTATGCTACTGTCTTTATTCACAGCTGCAAATCTGTAGCTACTCTCTAGTGCGGAAAAAATGTTAAATAAATGCAATGACCCAATCTCTTAAATTTTTTAGAATTTGTTTTTAATTCTGGAAAGAGACTCCAAGGCCTATTATGGTTCTGTGATTAAAAACAAATATTTAGTCTGAATCAAGAGTCACAAGTTTCAAAATGGTCTCTTCTGTTGAGCTATCTCAAGTATAGATGTGTTATCCTTTATAGGTTACTCTATATGCTTTTGTAATGATCATCTCAACGATCATGTACCTATGTATCATACTGGCCTCATTTGACATATGTACCCCGAATTTACTAACTGTTTAAGCATAGTAAGAATGAGTACAATTAAATAACTATATCCATTTTGAACATCATAAACGTGGTTTTCCAGATAAAATAGTAAACGCTTCGAAACGCTTTACTATAAAACTATTAATTTTGTAGAAGACATAAAGTTTACCAACTTCAAATAACTCACAGTCCACATGATTTTCAAAGACAATAAAGACATCTTATTTTTAAGAATAGGCAAATACAGATTAAAATAAATAAATGAAAGATGAAAATATAAAACGCTGAACCTAATAACAGAAAGCCAACACCAAATACTGACAATGTGCCAGGAACTCTGCTCTAAGTGCTTCACATGTATTAACTTGTTTAACCCTTCAACAATCCTATGAAGTCACTGACTTTTACTATTCTCCAAACATACAGGTAAAAAGAAATTATTTCTCCAAGATCATGTTGCTGGTAATTTTGGAATCAAGAACAGAGCCAGGAATTCCAGCTACAGAGTCATAACTACAACCTAATCTGCCTCTTTTGTAAGAGATACTTAACACATGAGTGCAGCTTATAGAAGGATCTATACTTTTTCTATCATTTAGTTTAAATCAATGTTTAAAGAATAAATTGTATTAAAAAAAAATTTTTTTAAGAACACATATATTTATTTGTTTGTTTTGGCTGCTCTGGGTCTTAGTGGCGGCATGAGGGATCTTCGCTGCAGCATGTGGACTTCTTAGGTGCGGCATGCAAACTCCTAGTTGCGGCATGCACGCAGGATCTAGCTACCTGACCACGGATTGAACCTGGGCCCCCTGCATTGGGAGCATGGAGCCTTACCTACTGGACCACCAGGGAAGTCCTATATTATTTTCTTATCAACAAAGGTCCAGCTTTCTGAAGTCTTGGTTTATATCATAGAATATTTAATTTTACATTTTGAAGCAATACAAGTATGTGTTAATATTTTCTGAAGTTTAAGAAAAAGAGTTTTAATCACATTTCAGTTCCTTACATACGATTTCCTGAACATACATTATACCATACATTATAAGAAAAGCCTATGGGGAAAATAATTTAAGACAGAATATCTAATGAAGACAGAATGAGTGAAGACGGAAAGTCTAACCTCTACAAAAGCTCTTTCAGCAGTGGCCTTAGTGAATACTGCTGCTTGGCTAGGACCACGGTGAGCAGAGATGCTCCAGGTGGGACAGCAACATGGCCTTGCAGCCAAGGCCAGAGAATTAATTAATCGTGGCACACTCGGCAGCACACCTCTAATTTATGATGTTTTAAAAAACTGAAGTATAGCTGATTTACAATGTTGTGTTAGTTTCTGGTGGACAGCAAAGTGATTCAGTTATACATATACATGCATATTCTTTTTCATATTGTTTTCCATGATGGTTTATTACAGGATGTTGAGTATAGCTCCCTGTGCTCTACAGTAGGACCTTGTTGTTACCTATTTTATACACAGCAGTGTGTATCTGCTCATATCTCTAACTTAAAGCGTCTCTAGATTCCAGAATGACACTGAAACAGCACTGGATGTGATACGGTATGCCAAGGCTGTGAGCAGAGAAACTAGGCCAATATTACTGTTATCACCACCTTATTTCTAAAGCCTACAAATGTGGCAATTTGCTAATGGTTGCTATGAGTACATTTTCACCTCAGTTTCATCTTAACATCAAAGATTATTATTCATCACCTTATATTTTCAAAGATACAATCAGTCCTCTATATCCACATCCTTTAATATTAGCCTAGAGTGAAGAGGCACTACTGAAGATAAAAATATGAACAAAACACTTTTAAGTAATACAGCGATATAACTTAAGGTTTTCCTTAACTTTTAAACATCTAACATATGGTAAGAGATGAAAGATATATTTTACACCATCCCAAATAAATCATTCCTATCATTTAAATGAATGATATTTAAGTCTTAAATAGAACAAAAAGACTTTCCAATGTGAGTTGGATTAATCTCTCCAAAACTGAACCCACCACCCCATCTGTGTAAACAATCATTAGTTGTTTTCTATTCCTGTTATGTGTATTCCATTGCTTAAGAAACTATTCATAAAATAACATTTATGAAACCAGTAACTTAGAAGATTATTTTTATTTAAAATAAATACCCATGTTTTAGAGACACAAACGTAGAGTACAAACGTATGGACACCAAGGGGGGAAAGCAGGGGGGTAGTGGTGGGTGGGATGAACTGGGAGGTTGGGATTGACATATATACACGAATATGTATAAAACAGACAACTAATAAGAACCTGCTGTATTAAAAAAATAAAATAAAATTCAAAATAAAATAAAATACCCACTTTTATTTTAAAATACTACAGAATTCCTTTTAATAATACATCTTAAATAGAACTCAATGAACAAGTTGTTGGGAATCTAATTTTGTGAACAATGAGATCCTTGGAGACTGAGTGGAGGCCAAGGTTTAGTGAGCACTGACTGGTCTATGGCGGGTGGGGAGAGGGCTAAACTTGAGTGCGCGGAACCTGGGACTCACTGGATTTACATCCGCTGAATGAACAGACAAAGCAGAGGTTAGTGGTTCAAATCTCAGCTCTAGCATTCATCAAGAGGCTTTATCAAAGTCGCTGACCCTCTGCGGACCCAGTTTTGTCACCAGGAAGCTGGAGTTACATTTCACCATTCGTAGGATTGTTCTTGGATCGAATATGGGAAAAGAAAGCCAGTTACAGGACACATTATAAAGTCCCTTCCTCAAGGGGACACGTTTTCACCTCTGTGCCGGCGCCCCTTTACCCCAGCAATGAGCCTTGCACGCAATTTACACTGGCACAATTTGCCAAACCCCCCCCCCCCCCCAACCCTCTTTTAAATATCCAACCACCTTT
>NW_006771326.1:312795-330749 GCF_000442215.2 Lipotes vexillifer
CCCCCCACAACACTCTGTTAAATATCCCAACCCCTTACACACTGTAAAAATTTCCCTCAGGCTAACTGCACCCATTAAGTTCTGGCTAAATGGCTCACACGATAATTATAAAAACAGTGATCCTACACTGAATGACTACTGTGTATCTAGCACTACATTTGATGCTTTTAGTACATAATAATCTTCATATCAATTCAGCAAATTAGGATTATTACCACTATTTTCCAGATGAGAAAACACGAAGGGAAACTAAATAAATTGTTCAAAACAAAACAAAACCTAGTAATTGTGCCAGGACTCAAAATCGGGTCCAACCAACACAAACTACCAAATACTCTGCACTATAACACTTCACCCAGTTTTCCAGACAGACTGTCTTCATAAAGAAAACAGTTAAAATATAATAAAGTAATAAAATGTGTCTTGCTTTGCTAAGTCATAAAACATAAAATTTACATTTGTATATAAACATAAAACACTTGCTATTTTCTAGCTTCCTCCAAAGTACAATATTACTGAGATAATGCTAGACTTTAAACCCTTTCATTCTCAATAAAGATATGCACACACTTTATAGTTAAAAGGTATGTGGGTAATTTGGGATTAACATACACACATTATTATATATAAAATAGATAACAAGGACCTACTATATAGCACAGGGAACTATACTCAGTATTTTGAAATAACCTATAATGGAAAAGAACCTGAAAAAGAATATACATATATAACTGAATCACTTTGCTGTACACTTGAAACTAACACAATATTGTAAATTAACTATATTTCAATAAAAAATAAATTAATTAAAGGTATAGAACAATGTCATTTAGGCAAATAACTCCTGTTCTAAATTAATTTACCTTACACGTATATAACATAACACAGATTTAGGTGCACATTACAGCTAAACAGTATTATTCTCAAAAAAAAACTATTAATATTCTCAGATCAATGCTGAAAGCTCTATGATTTATTTAAATACAAAGGGACTAAATATAGTTTGCTATTATGAATACAGTTCTTAAAACCAGTTTATTTGGCATTTTTAAGGATATCAAGTAAATGAAGAAACTGAGGAAATATTAAATGCCATAAAGCGCTAGTGAAGTGTTAATTAAAAAAAAAAACAATGTAACTACTACACGTTTATCATTAAGTACTTAAAAATCATTTATGAAAAAACTTTTTGCTTATTAAATATCCC
Source organism: Lipotes vexillifer (assembly GCF_000442215.2). NCBI lineage: Eukaryota > Metazoa > Chordata > Mammalia > Artiodactyla > Lipotidae > Lipotes > Lipotes vexillifer. The sequence goes on from NW_006771326.1 coordinate 314,003, forward strand.
ACACCCACACATATCCCCAAGTTTAGGAGGGCTGCTTAATAAGTAATCTTGAAACAAACTTTGTGCAGAATTTCAAACATACGTATGTAACCCAAATAGCACCTGAGTCAGACCCTGATATAAATTTAGGCTAGAAATTTATGTTGAAGGCTAACGCTGACGCTAATTTAACTGAGACAACAAAGTGAGTAGGCACTGCAGACAAAGCCATATATATGCGTCAAGTATGAAAATATATTTGGAAATACGTATAATGCTTGCATTAAGTCCAGTTTGTGTATCATAATTTATGCTCTTCCTAATTTTACACTAGGAATTTTTTTTAATTTCAATATAGGATTTACATAAAAGAGAAGAACAATTCTTTAAAGCTTTTAATGTAAATTGTTAGGTTTCTTTCCAAAAGCTACAATCCTAACAGGTGTAAGAATGTCTATCTATAAATATTTATTATAAGTAAGCAAGCCTGTGCTAATTTGATAGGAAAAATAGTTTCATATTTAAATCCTCATATACTCAATTACTTATGTCTTAAATATTTATTTAAGGTATAGACACGGGCATGTTCTCTTCTGCAAATTACCTACTCTTGTCCTTTGAATATCGTTATGCTACGAGTCAAGTATTTTTCTTATAATTTGCATAAGTGAAGTTAAAAGCCTGACTTTAAATCTTTGTCTCAATTGCTCTTTAAATTATTAAAAGTTTTGGTCATTCATTATACCATTAAGAGTTTGCTAACTCCTGGGAATCCCCTGGAGGTCCAGTGGTTAGGATTCAGCACTTTCACTGCTGTGGGCTCAGGTTCGATCCCTGGTCGGGGAACTAAGATCCCACATGCCCTGCGGAGCAGCCGTAAGTAAGTAAAGTAAAGTAAATAAATAAATACTTTCCAAAAAAGAAAAAAAAAAGTTTGCTAACTCTTTATCTGGAATTTACTCTTAATTACGATACGAAGTATGGTCATTAAAGTGGGCCCCCCTCCCCCAAAGACCATTTATTGAATAATCCATCACTTCATTGATTTGAGGTTTCCTCTATTACATATTACATCCTTACACGTGAATTTCGTTTTGCTTGAACTCCGTTCCATCAGTCTGCCTATTTTCGTACAGTTATTTCCAGCCCACCCAAGTCACTGCTCTGATAATCACACCATTTAACCAGGACCTTACCGTGACTGGAAATTGCATTGTCTCATGTCACCAACTTAGGCATTCTGCTTTCTGTCACCAGTAGCCTCCTACTTTTCAGCTTGCTTTCATTGCCTTCCAAGGCAGCCCTTTTTCAAAACAAGCATGTTCCTCAGTCTTCCAGGCTCTCTGAGCTTCGTGCCTGGCTCTCACACTCCAGCTTCTGCCCCCTAGTCTAACACTACAATCCCATTCCTTCCACGCGTCTTTCCTGAAGGCCTACGATTTCCTGGCCCTATTCCAGGCTCTAGAGAGAAGACGAAGACAAGACAGAGAAGTCCCTGCCTCTTGAAGCAGTCATGCTGGGGGGCAGACATAACTTAGAAAGTGACATTCACTTCAATTAAAGTCTAAAAGACCAGCCAGGGAAGGGACCAACATGTGGGACCTGCGTTTCAAAGGGTAAGAAGGGAAGAACTCTCTGAGAAAGCGGTCCTTGGAAATGAAGGCCGAAAGGGATCAATGAAGGTCGAAAAGGAGAGAAAATTCTGGACAGAAGGCCTGCAAAAACAAAGCCCTGCGTTACAAGGAGCCCGGCGTGCTGTGCTGCTCCGTCTGTCTTTCCACTACACTCCTTGAATAAAAGGCCGTCCCAGGGGAAGCTAAATCTTTGCTTTCTTTGTGCTCACTGTGGAGAAAACTACTTACCGGGGCAGAGGGAAATCACTCTGCACTTGAGGGCACCTACCCAGCTGAGCCTCTGATGCTCTGGTCAATTTGCTCCCCTTCTCTCCAAAACTATGATTTCAAAATGTGTCTCTCCTTGTGACTCTCCACCTGCCAACCCTCTCACTCTGAAAGAAGGAACTCAGAGACACCAGGCAGAAACTCACTCAACTCCCAAACTCCCCACCCCAAATCTACCATCACATGCCCCTGTTAAAAGAGAGGAGGTTTCTTTTCTTAAATAAGCTATAGTGATTCCACTTTGCTCTTGAATTCCTCTCCTTCAACCCTCTCAGAAAAATTATTCTAACTTTTTCTCTCCGGCACATGGCATTCCGTGACAACCTCTTTGTATCCATCTCCTGAGCATTTATACTCGCTCCAACGTGACAGCTTCCTCCCAAGTCAGAATTGGATGCCCAAGAAAGGGGTTGCCATGGGAGACAGCTGCCCATCACTGGAGCCGCTCAAGAATCAACCTGACTGACAGGAAGAGAGTAGAGGATTCAAACCCAAGACTGGTTGCCAAACCAGGCGCATCTGGCAGATTTCTTCTCACCTTTAGAATTTCTGATTTAAAGACAATAGGGGATCTCTAGTCAATGTTAGTCCTACAGTCAGTAACCAAATCCTTAGTTACATCTATGGATTTTTCCTTAGGAAGGATACAAACTTACCAGGCTACATGCCTGTCATCAAGTTTGCAATGAACAGCTGTGAAACTCAACTAAAATGAATCAAAATACGCAGGGGTCCTCTTTTCCAACTACACCCCAAGATAAAGCCGGACTGCAGGCTGCCAACTCCAACCCCCACAGAACTAGGTGGAGTTCTCACCACGGTCTGGATCCTCAGACGCCCTGATGGGGGCTGGGGACAGCCAAAGTACCATCAAGAATCACACCCTTCCCCAACCTACCCAAGGTTAATACCACATAAAGCTGAAGTTCCCCTCAGAATATGCCTCCATAAAGTATACAAACGACTCACTTCATTCTTATTATAAATTTACCTTCTAGGAGGCTCCATTCAGCCTGGAATTACACCGGAAGAACAGCAGGGGTAACTGCTACAACCTCAAGCTGTGCTCCCACTACAGGTCTTTAAAGGGCGTGATCATCTCAAAGTGGAGAAGACAAAGGCTCTATCATGACGCTTCAATTAACAGAAGCTCTTGTTCTATTGTAAGGGATACTCTTGAAGAAATGTTCAAAAAATCAACTTCTAAAAACAGGCATGATGCAAGGGGGGGATAATTGTACCCTGATCCACCACCTTTTCCTCCTCTAACATTTGAAAATGGGACGACTTCCTAAAGATTTAATTACAAGTTAACATTCAATGCCTCAGAGTACAAACTTGAAAAGTTACTTTAAAGAGCCAGGTCATTATGTTTCTTTTTGCAAAATAATAAAAAAAGTTCTTAATTAGCTAAGAATCTGCATATAATTGCATTTGTGGCTATCACTTATTAGCCAGTGAGCTCTCCACAACACCTCTGAATTATAGAAAAGTGGGTACCTAATGCCTCCTGAAAAGAAAATTAACTTTCGAAGATCTACTAAATTTAGGACTTAAACAGACATGTTTTGCCCTGATGGTATTCTAACTGTTTAGATACTTTTAGTAATTTTTTTAAAAAACAGAAACTGAGCACTGCCTGAATATATCAATGATCCTGAAACACTGTAATATTGTTAGAGAAAGGTTTTATTGTGGCCATCTCATATCACGATTCCTAAGGAGCCAAGAATTATACTTTGTAAAGTGAGTATTACATTCCTTTTGTTTGAAACCATCTGAAATCCCATATTAGCTGCAACCAAAAAAAGGGACCTTTTTTTGCATATTTCAGTCACTTTCCCTAAATTTGCATTTTCTAAGCCAATGAACTATTCCTTAACAATTAAAATTATTTTGCTTTTAAAACATTTTTGAAATTCCATAATTCTAGTTTTTCTATCCATCACTATCATAAGAATTTATTTGAAACATGTAAGTCTATAGGTAATAAAAATAATGCAAGAAAAATAATTCAGTGTCACACCCAAGACTTTATTAAGAAAAACTTAGTATGGAAGCATAATTCTGAAGTCTACCCCTACAATTTTATTCAAGAAAGGGTCATCAACCTAGTACACCTACAGTCAAATTAATAAAATATTTACAGTCCGGGGAAACATTTCCATTGTAACCACTCCATTTAAAATTCTGGTAGCTGGTAATAGCAGAGGCAAATGCATTTAGACTGTAGTTCGACTTCCTAAAACAAACAAACAACATACTACATGTCTGTGTGAAGCATAAACATTAACATTTTATGTCCATGTGTGCACATATAATATACACACATATATTTTACCTTTAAGATTCTATCCATGAAAAATCACAGAACTCCTCAGAATATATGAAAATGAAGCAAATGACAAGGAAAACACCTTCCTACCTGGTAGATATCAGAAAGACTGCTGCTTCCAGAATCACTGGTGATGCTACATCCTGAGTGGCTGGAGGAGACGTGAGTCACCTGTGGGTGGAGACTGTCGGTGAGGTGTAGCTTTGTGAAATCTGCAGGAAGCTGGGGAAGGATCAGGAGAAACTGAGTTACAGCTGGAACCAAGAACTCCAAGCAGGCATCTACAAATTGTGTCACACTCTACTCCAGGCCAGGAAAGGTCCTTCATTTTTTAAATTCACCATGACTAAATACTGTCCTATTTACCAAAAATCACAAAATGAATTTGTAAAGTTTATGGGCATTCAATGAGCCTTAAATCATACTAAATTCAACGCTTAAATAGGTGGGTTTGGCGGTTAAGATTAACCTGGTGAGCACTGAATCCAATGAGCTACAACTTTCAAATTATACACCAATGAGCAAATTAGCCTTCTACTATTGGTTAGCCAGCAAAATGCAACTTTGTGGCAAGAGACAGCTTAAATAAGAAAACAGATTTGAGGTTCATGTATGCCCAAATGATGTTTAAAGGTTAAAAAGATGAGCATCTTAGAACAAAGTGTATTGTTATACAAGTAACTACACAAGCACTACAGAGAAAACAGGAAAGTATGCTCTCGGAGAACGCAGAGTCGAGAAGGTTATGGACGACAACATTTACCTATCACAGACACATAGATACTACTTGTTCACATTTAAACTCCAAATAAAAATTGCGTCTATTGAGCAGATTCCCTCAGCATCCCCCAAGTGCTTCTATCACCCCCCCATACAGCAGAGAAAATGCACTGAAAAAGGAAACATTCACCCATTCAACAAATATTTACTGAGCCCTCTTCCTCTTACTGTGTGCTAGTTAGTGAATGAGATGCTAAGAAAACACTGCCCTTAAAATCTTACACTCGTAAGTTATTAGCAATTCTTTTGAATTCAAAAAGGGCACTATGTATCTATAGCATCACACTTAGAAGACACTACTGGCCAATAATAAACCTGACATTTCAAAATACATGCTAACTGACACCCTGCACACTGATAATATCTTTCTTTCCTGCTGGCATATTGATCCTATTTGGCTGCTGAATAATAAATAATAAAGACTAACTTAAAATCAAACTTAAGTAAGAGCTTGCCTTGGCAATATTCCCTTCTGTCCTGTGACCCTCATCCCTCCTCCCCTTCCAAAACCAAGATGCCACTTCACAGTTTAGAATAAGTCCCACAGGGGACGTGATGCAGGCTCCTGACACCCACAACCATTCAGACCTGACTCAACAAACAGATTATGACACTTAATAGTACTTAACACACGGGTGGACTTGGAAGGCACTGTGCTAGGTGAAATAAGTCAGACAGAGAAGGACAAATGCAGTATGACATCACCTACATGTGCAATCTAAAGAAGTATAACGAAGTAGTGAATATAACAAAAAAGCAGCAGACTCACAGATACAGAGAACTAGTAACGAGTGACTAGTGGCTACCAGTGGCGGGCAGAGGAGAGGGGTGGGTATGGGATGGGCTCAAGGATGTACTGCACAATGTGGGGAATATAGCCTATATTTTGTAATAACTGTAAATGGAAAGCAACCTTTAAATTGCATAAAAAAATAAAAAAAATTAAATTAAAAAAATTTAAAAAGTAAAATTATACCCCTTCAGAAAAAAGAACATTTAGTATAGTCTGCATAGAAATATTTTTAACATCACAGGAGACAAAGTATACAAAGAAAACATTTAAACATAAATTTATTGGGGGGCATATAAACAGATGCTAAATAAACAGATAAAAAGGCGTATGTTGGAGAAGCTCAGAGAAGTGAGATGTTTATTCAAATGTGTGAAATCATTGCAAGAATGATGTATATCTCACTAAGAATGTTTTTTTAACTGATAATTGAAGATGATTTGAAATAGATAAAACTGGGAAAGTAACAATTTCCCTGCAAGGAACAGATAGGTGAAAACCCCCAAATTTGAGAATTTATATATTTTATTCACAACGTAGAATAGCGAAATACTTCCAGGATTTCTTCAGGAACAGTCTGAAGACAAAAGTTTGCCAAGCTGTATTTTACTTGTAGCTGAGTGATACATGTCAGATATTAAAACAGTGGGTTCAAAGCCAGGATAAACACCCTTCCTCATCTTGGCTTCGTTTCGTTTAATGCAGTCACTCACCACAAAAGGCAACTGAAGAACCAAGACTCCGTAGCTCAGCGACTTTAAAAGGCATCAGTTGATACATGTACTTACAGAACAATAAACTGATTTCTATTATCTTTTATAGAGATGACTCAGGTCGACATGTGCCACATAGTGTGATTTTTAAAAATTAACTTGAATATGTCAAATAAAGATGTATCCATCTGATGAATTTTTACTAACCAGACAGTTATTTACTCAAGTCTTGCAGGACAGTGTCCATCAACTGGTCGTCTTTCCTGACTAAATGCACTGTGGGGAAAGCACAGGAGCCTTGGAGCTCTAAAGCTCTGAACAGATTGTGGAGTGTGAAGAGACAGTCCACAATCTATTCATCTACGCTCACTTAGACCCACAAAGAGCAGAATTATGTGGCTTTGTTAAGCTAAGAACCATAAAGTCTGTGTGTAAAGAGAAAAGAAGAAACACATTCATTCTTAAGAATTCAATTCTACTTTATAAATACTTACTAAGCATCTGCTATGTCAGACACTGTTAGGGACAGGAAATATCACGGTGAATAAGGCACCCCCAATTCCAAATGTAAATTCTACTACCCCAAAAGTCATTGTAGTAGGTGTCACGCACAATAGAAAAATAAGTCAAACACTGTTTGTTTGTTTTTGGCCACGCCGCACGGCTTGTAGGATCTTAGCTCCCCGACCAGGGATCGAACCCCGGTCCCCTGCCGTGGAACCGCGGAGTCCTAACCACTGGACCGCCAGGGAACTCCCTCAAACATAGTTTTTTAAACGTGGCTTTTTACCTCCCCACCACCACTTGTGTTCTTTGCAGGCAATGAAATGATGTTAAAGTTAATGCATATAAAATTCAGTATTAGCTGAATATCTCTTTGTATGAGAACAGATGCCATGCTTGAGAAAGCTTCGCATTTTTCCCCACAGATGGGGATGAGAGTCCCGTGATTAAAGGCTATCAACAGGCCACGTCGGCCAAGGCTGTGGAATGGGAGGGGTGTGGAGCTTGTCTGCCGCGAGAGAAGAGAGCCTGAAATGCACGGGTGCGGCCCAGCCTCACACTCTACAGACTGGAGACCTGAGCCCAGGCCTAAGGGAAGCGGCTCTTTCAGAGGGAAACGAACCAGCCGGGAAGTGGGAGTCAGGGTGCAAACACAGGCACAGGCACCGCGTTCAACCTCAGGGCAAAAGGGTAACGCCGAACGCTGGGAGCCCGTAACTCACTGTCTGAGCAAAACATACCAAAGCAGGGGGCCAAACGCCAAGGACAAAAGACTCACTTGTCCCAGCTTTTCTACGCTTGATCCAGGGACTTTTTAAGTTACTATCACCACGCTGTTTAATCAAATTTCCGATTAAATGGAGCTGGGAGTTATCTTGCGGCTCTAGCCACCACTTACAACAGAAATTCTGCTCAACAATAAGAAAATTTTTTGAAGCTGGGGCTATACACAGTAGCTACCTGAATAAAATTAAATAATAATTAAATAAATTAAAGGGGAAATTAATATATTTTATACATTTTGATCTTAACACCAATATATTCAATATTTAACAGCAATTCATTATGAACACAATTCAAGGAAATCTCTTATATTTTTCTTGTTGTCATTTAAATGCTTTTATTTTCATATTTGATTGTATGAATATATTACTGCTCACATTTTTCCTGGATCAAGCAATCTATATTGCTAAAGATAGGGCACTTGTGAATCACAATTGTAACAAACTAGTGTCAGGCAAATGACTGAATCATAGTTTCACCAGAAACACTATTAATTACATAAGAAACAACAATGGTAATACGTATTTAAATCAGACTCTTAAATGCGTAAAGTAAGCATAAACAATATTAATCAGAGTTTTGTAAAATCTGGGTATCAATTAAATGATAGCTTGTTTTGTTTTCTTTTTTGGGAGAAACAGGGGCGCTATAACAATTAGCTGTAAGTAACAAGTACTAGAGAAGACTTAAGGCTCAGATACGAGCAGGCATTTGATAGCCTTTGGTTTATTAATTAATGATTGGCATTCATAAAAGTACCAGCTAATAAATGAACTCCGTTTTGAACATAAATTCAGAGAGTGAGGACGCCTTGAAATCTCTGACACTGCTAAATAAATACTTGGCTGAACTGGTAAAATTCCTCAAAGTGGTGTTGACATCGTACAGACTAGGGCATTTCCTTTCTTCCCCTTCCTTCTCTCCCCCCAAAAAACTTCTTAAGTTTATGTTTTCCAGCTCTACAAGAAAGGGCTGGTATATCACTGGTAATACATTGGTACATTACACTGGTTATGTAATGGAAACATAGTACAGTTGTATGTTCCATGATGCATTAGCATCCTAGGACTGCTGAGAAATCCAACAGTTCAAAACTATACAAAACAAAAAAAAACCACTGTCACCCTCAGTTGAAACTTACCTCACTAAAAATTTCCCAACTAACCCCAGAATCACTTTTTTTTTTTTTTTTTTTGCGGTATGCGGGCCTCTCACTGCTGTGGCCTCTCCCGTTGCAGAGCGCAGGCTCCGGACGCGCAGGCTCAGCGGCCATGGCTCACGGGCCCAGCTGCTTCGCGGCATGTGGGATCGTCCCGGACCGGGGCACGCACCCGTGTCCCCTGCATCGGCAGGGGGGCTCTCAACCACTGCGCCACCCGGGAAGCCCCAGAATCACTTTTTTTTTTTTTTTGCGGTATGCGGGCCTCTCACTGCTGTGGCCTCTCCCGTTGCAGAGCGCAGGCTCCGGACGCGCAGGCTCAGCGGCCATGGCTCACGGGCCCAGCTGCTTCGCGGCATGTGGGATCGTCCCGGACCGGGGCACGCACCCGTGTCCCCTGCATCGGCAGGGGGGCTCTCAACCACTGCGCCACCCGGGAAGCCCCAGAATCACTTTTTTTTTTTTTTTGCGGTATGCGGGCCTCTCACTGCTGTGGCCTCTCCCGTTGCAGAGCGCAGGCTCCGGACGCGCAGGCTCAGCGGCCATGGCTCACGGGCCCAGCTGCTTCGCGGCATGTGGGATCGTCCCGGACCGGGGCACGCACCCGTGTCCCCTGCATCGGCAGGGGGGCTCTCAACCACTGCGCCACCCGGGAAGCCCCAGAATCACTTTTTTTTTTTTTTTGCGGTATGCGGGCCTCTCACTGCTGTGGCCTCTCCCGTTGCAGAGCGCAGGCTCCGGACGCGCAGGCTCAGCGGCCATGGCTCACGGGCCCAGCTGCTTCGCGGCATGTGGGATCGTCCCGGACCGGGGCACGCACCCGTGTCCCCTGCATCGGCAGGCGGGCTCTCAACCACTGCGCCACCAGGGAAGCCCCAGAATCACTTTTATTTCAAGAAATAGCTACAACAGAACACACAAGGTCTGGGGTAATGGTTAGAATCTATCCAATCCTCCCTGGCAGTTCACCCTGAGTAACAACAGTACTAAGGTAAATTAAGTATCACACTTAGGGACTGAACACCAGCTTCATGGTAAGACGCAACACTAAGAATTTACCCAAAAGGAGTGCTGTTTTCCCCAGATCATCCCTGGAGTTCTGTGAGCACTTTCCACGCTCATATTTTCAGGCTCTGAGGGGAGGAGCTGGTATATTCCTGGACACATTTCCCATTTTTTCCTGAGGTGTCAGTGAAAATACAGTCTCCTATATTTCCCATTCATTCATCATTTATTAAAAACCTGTGTTGTGAGGATTAAGTGAATGACTGGGTATAAAGCACTCAAAGGAGAGCCTGGCACCCAGAACCAGACAGAAGGGTGTTGGCCATAAACTACCATGTGCAGACTCGTGGAAGACACAGGGTCTCCCAGCTCTGGATTCCTGCAGCTGGAATCTAGTCTGGATGCCAGCAGGGACTGAGCTGCTCTCAGAAAGGGCCTTAGGGACCAGTCACCACCCAGCTCCAGACACTGTTCCTTCACCCACGGTAGGACTAAGGTTGTACTTTAAAAGCAAGCCATATTCTCTCTCTGTGTACACACACACACACACACACACACACACACACACACACACACAGCTTTTCTTTTACTAAAACTGATCTTTTCTAATATGGTGAGTTCTGACACGCTCTAACCTATTTCTACATACAGCTTGCAGAGGCAGGAATATTATTTGGTAGCTCATTTTAAAGACCACTTTATACTATGGTCAACTTTTATTTCTCTACCCCATAATATTTCTTTAGGAACACCAGAAAAAGTAAGCATTTGGACTCCTGAATATTATTCATCAGTAATCATTTTTACTTCTCCCATATCCCATTAGGACGTGCTCAAGACCCAGGACTCATCCTTGAAATAATACGTCATCCATCAGTATTCCACAAAGCAAAGAGAAAGATTTTTGTACAGTATACAATTTCTTTTGTTTGTAAATATACATAAAGGCAAGAAACAAAGCTTTCCCCAAAGGGTCATGAGATAATAATTTAATAAACTGATAGATTTAATAATATTTTTCATTAAAATACATGTAGACATTTTTAAATGTTGGTATGACTATGCTTTAAAGGAACGGTTCAACAAAAATTTGCTTTATATTTACTGGAGAAAACTGCCAAAAGATTGGCAATTTGTAAGAACTTAATATTCTCCCAGCTTCCTGGCAGGCTCAAAAGACATAAGTCTCATTGTACATATCAAGTTATCTTCTGTTCAACTTCCTGCTAAGTCAAGCAAACCTGAGCAAGTTGATTTAACTTCTGTGCACCTTAGTTTCCTCTGTAAAATGAATATAACATTGTCCAGTGACTAAATGAAATTAACTTGTAGGATCCACCTGCAGCTGTCTCTCTCCCTTTTCATTCCCTCTGCCATTTCTTAGGTCAGATAGCTTCCAAATTCAATGGGGAAAATAAAAAACAACTAACTTATTTTTGACACTCTCATACCTAACACCACTATTATAGTACTTTACTTATTATATATATTTCCCCCCCCCGAAGTCTACATATTATATTTTATTTTTTAAAGATTTTTTGATGTGGACCATTCTTAAAGTCTTTTTATATGTTAGAAATACCTCCTGAAACGTGGTGGTGACCCAGCCCTCTCCCCAGGGCAGAAAGGCTACCCGGTGTTTTTTAGGGTTGGTAACCTATGAATGAACCATAAACTTCCTTGGCTACAGTGGCATGAATTACAATCCAAAATTTAATCCCTACATTTATGAAATAAGGATAAACGGAACACAAACAGAACAACTCCGACCCCTGTTGAGGAAAATAAATAAGCACAACTAGTAAATTGACTGAAAGGCTGTCAGTCACACGACTGATGTTTTCAAGCAAATACTTTTAAGAAGTCTTTTCTATCATAGAAAGCACTGAATAGGAAACTCGTGAACTTCACTTCAAAACAGAAAAGTGGAATCCTTTAGTATGAGGAGAAAGTGTATGATCTAAGTACCATCTATTCCAAAAATGTAACGCTGTGTAAGGCAACAGTAAGGTCACCTGCACACCAGTCCTGTTCTTAAAAGAATCTCATGAAGTAGGTTATTATTATGACTATTTTTATTTTTATTTATTTATTTGTTTGTTTGTTTATTTATTTACTTTTGCGGTACGCGGGCCTCTCACTGCTGTGGCCTCTCCCGTTGCGGAGCACAGGCTCCGGACGCCCAGGCTCAGCGGCCATGGCTCACGGGCCCAGCCGCTCCACGGCATGTGGGATCCTCCCGGACCGGGGCACGAACCCGTGTCCCCTGCATCGGCAGACGGACTCTCAACCACTGCACCACCAGGGAAGCCCTATTATGACTATTTTAGATAAGAAGAACTAAGACACAGAAAAGTTAAGCTATTTGCACCAAGATCACAAAGTGAAAAGGTGGCAGAGAGAGATTCCTGGCTGCCTGGCCCTGTACTGAATACATTTAAGCATTGAACTTCACTGTATTTATTGACTTATTGGTTGACTTGAAAACTCTCATGAATACTGATGAAACTCTGAAATGTCTGCTTATATCAATTTACTAATGTAGTTTCTTGTACAAATTTCAAAATCATATAGAAAAACAGTCATTTAAAACAATTTCTCACTCTTTCATAAAACAAATTTATTAAAACTTTACATCTGCATCTCCAATGTCAACGATTTTGACATCACACTGCCACTTTTCGAGTCATCCAATAGAGTTTTCATTCCTTCTAAATTGTTTGAGATGCACCACTTTTTGCATCTCTTTGTGATACACTGTGCAACATTAGTGATGTTGATTCTTCATTGTCTTGTAGGTTCTTTACAAAATCATTTACTATTTATAAGCTAACCTTTAAAATGTTATGGTAATAACCAGTATTTGCAAATTCTGAGATCACATATCCAAGAATCATTATTAAATCTGTGTAAAACAGAAAACTTCTTTAACTGCCTCATCCCACGTTCCACAATATGACCCTTACAACGTTCCAAGCTAGCATTGTTTGAGGTCATTACTGCCTTATGTTCCTTACTGAAGAGCACTTTTTTTGTTTTTGTTTTTTTTTAAAAAAAAGGTAAAATGAATTGAGAGAGAACCTCATAATGTAAGAGACAAAAGCAACTCCTTCTCTGGTAGTTAACTCTTGCAGAACGAAATCTTGCCTGATGTATTATACAATACCCCTAACATCTGACAATCAGAGAAGTATGTGGGTGCAGGCACACACACAAATAAGCTAGTCAACTAATTTCATCACCTTAAAGAAAGACACCTGGCACAGTGAGAATAGTTCTATAATAAATATCAGAACCACTAAAAGTTTGTCCTCTGAAAGACAGTTGTAGTTTTTCAAAATGAAAATGTTTATCTGGGAGCTACAATAATACAAACTATATAATCTTCCACAGAAATACCGAGGTAGTTAATTAACATGTATATATCACCAAAGGAAATGTCCTGTTGTCTGTTAAAAAACACAGTTTTATGATGGTTTTCAAGTGACAGCCACTCCATTCTCACTCCAAACACACACCCACATAATCCCTTTTCCTTTTCAGTTTATTTGCAGCTATCAATAACCAGTGATCTGAAAAGCACACCTTTCTCTGAGGAATTTCAAAAAAAATGTCTAGATCACTTAGTCCCAAGATACTTTCAATAAAATACATGGCAAATTTTGGCACTGTGTCAGGTAACTGAAAAGTCACCTTCTGGGTAGCACTTCACCTACAGAAATCCTAACCCTATGTGCATATTCTCCTAACGTTAGGAATAATTCCCCCATTATCTGGGGCACATGGGTACCTAATGAGCAACGTGGTGAATATTTGATGCCTGTTTGTTCCGATACTTATAAAGAGCCCAGATACTGCACTTAATGGATGAAGAAACAGAAGCTCAAACAGCTCAAGTGGCTTGTCCAAAGCTCCCAGGTACATGGCTCCAAAATCTATACCCATTGCACTCTGCATCTGGACTCTAGAAATTTGTTATTTGGGGCCATATTCTAAGCCAACTGTGACACCCATCTTCTCCCTTATTTAAACAGGAAATATCCTAAGAAACTTTAATATCACCACAGCTTCATTGTCTAATACAAAAACCAACCCAATAAATATATTTTTTTAGCAAAATCGGTGATTATCCATATAGTAATACTGATCATATTCTACAGTTACTAAAACTTGAGTTCTCGTGTTTTCCAGGACCACATGGGATCGGCGGTCTGGAAGTGGAGACCCCTGGAGATGGAGGGGAGCCGCTCGTGATAGGAGAAGGCAGTTCCTAGGACCAATTACACAACACCTCTGATGAGCTGCAGAGGGACGGCGGGCAGTTATCCCAGCTGTAAAAATGCTCAAGGGAGCGTGGAGTCAGGGAAATGAGCGTTTAAAGCCAAGGAAAAAAGATTCCTATGGGATCCGTGGATGATCCTAAGCTGCCTTCTTTCTGAACAAAAATAAACAGTTGGTTTGGCAAGAAAGCCTCACTCAGAATTAAAGACATCACCCCACAAGTAATGTTTAACTCTTTAAAAAAAAGTTATAAAAGCCACGTGACATCCAAACGCCAATGCACTTAGGTCTCTATACAATAAAATGCCAAAAAATGGCTGAGACTGGCGAGCTATTCACCAATGTCCTCCTCTTCCAGGGAGTACAGCTGGACTGCATTTCCCAACTTCCCTTACAGTCACATAGGTGCCCATACAACTGACTTCACACCTTCAGGGTATGAACAAACAGAAGTGATGGATGCTGTGCCCACACCCTCCTTATAAGCATCTTCTACAGACCCGCCGAGACCTTCCCCTTGCATCAAGAGTCTCTGTCGGAAGACAACAGAAGCTTTGCGCCGAAGGTTAGACAACTGAGCCATAAAGTGGAGGGGCCTGGATCCCTGGATCCCTGCTTAGAGGAAAACTGTCCACTAAGTGATCCAGAGCACTTGCTTCAGATCTTACGCAAAAGAGAATAAACTTCTATTGTATGTGAACCCTTGTATTTTGCTTGGTTTGATACAATGGCTAGCATTATCTGAACTCAAACAAATACAAATATGATGATACTTTTTTGTGACCTGTCTGCAAAAAATCTTCCAGTGAAATTCTCAGTTCCTTAAGGAGAAGGAGGTAGGGCTCTGATGACACCCTGACCTCACAGTGCTGTGTGCAAGTTGGATAAAATCAACATTAGAGCTCCTTTAGTCAGTCAAACACATTTATTAAAAACCCACTTTATGCCAGTATGCCAGGCACTGGTCCCAGTTTTCTAAGACAGCAGCAAGTAAGATAAACTCCCTGCTCTCATGGATCTTACAACTAGCGGGCAAGGTAAATAGTAAAAGATTAACGAAGAAAACTGTCAAATAGTGATAAGTGCTGCATTCAGCAAAGATTAAAAGAGACTGATGTGACAGAAGGATGACTGGGGGGACTTCCCTGGTGGTCCAGGGCTAAAGAATCCGCCTTAGAATGCAGGGGACACGGGTTCGATCCCTGGTCATGGAACTAAGATCCCACATGCCGCGGGGTAACTAAGCCCGCGCGCCACAACTACTGAGCTCGAGTGCCTAAACTAGAGCCCGCATGCCGCAAACTACAGAGCCCACGCACTCTGGAATCCGCACGCCACATCTACAGAGCCCACGCACCACAACTAGAGAGAGAAAACCTGCACGCCACAACTAGAGAGAAGCCCGCACACCACAACGAAGAGCCCACGCGCCGCAATGAAAGATCCCACACGCCTCAACAAAGATCCCGTGTGCTTCGGCTAAGATCCAATGCAGCCAAAAATAAATAAAATAAATAATAAATAAATCTTTAAAAATAAAAAAAGGGATAGCCAAGAAAGACTGAAGATGTGATAATGTGATGAGAAAACTGGTTTTTATATTCTCAGTTATTTCCTAAAGGGATAGTTCCAATCATACCACTTTATTAGATATATATACCATTTTACTAGATATATTTATATACACGCACACATACACCTTATAGATCTATCTTATACACATAGACATATATACAAGTATATATACATACACCTTATATATTAACACATATTTATATTTCATATATTTATGAAGTATATGTTATATTTATATTTGTCTTTGTGTAAAACTGAGAGAAGTCTAGTATATCCCTAAGCCAAAGGAATCCAATTACTAAACATTTTATGAAAAATTACTGGGCTCTTTATGCAACTTCAAAATGAAATCACCTAAGTATCATAGTACCTTAGGAAGCAAAGACAGTATAAAATAGATTTGGATTTGTTCACTGTCCTATGAGTCGGAGAGCACTTAGTCAAATTTCAAGATGCAAAATATTACACAATGGAAATATAAGGCTTCCAAAATAATTATTTGTCCTCCAAAAGTACTGCTTAATAGGTTCAAGGGAAAATTAAGTCTAGAAGCCACCTACTCTGTCAACTGATTTTGAGAACAGTACTCAAAAATTTATTGAATAGACTGATAGCTCAGGAAACAAACACTTCTATTGCAAAGCTATACTCTTTTGAAAAACAGGAATTCATGGGGCTTCCCTGGTGGCGCAGTGGTTGAGAGTCCGCCTGCCGATGCAGAGGACACGGGTTCGTGCCCCAGTCCGGAAGATCCCACACGCCGCAGAGCGGCGGGGCCCGTGAGCCATGGCCGCTGAGCCTGCGCGTCCGGAGCCTGTGCTCCGCAACGGGAGAGGCCACAACAGTGAGAGGCCCGCGTACCGCAAAACTGAATAAATAAAATAAAATAAAATAAAATATTCCTTTGTCCTCTGCATTTCCTGAAAATTGGTAGGTGGCTCT
>NW_006771326.1:331287-348530 GCF_000442215.2 Lipotes vexillifer
CCCGCAACGGGAGAGGCCACAGCAGTGAGAGGCCCGCGTACCGCAAAAAAAAAAAAAAAAGAATATGTCACACAGAGATAAGTAATTTGAAAATGAATAAAGCAGGACACAGGATATAGAGGGTAGGATGTCTCACTGCTAAGGTGTCCTCTGAGCAAAGACCTCAGTGGAGTGAAGCCTGCACCCTGCAGGTACACATGGGGCAACAGGGGTCCCGCCTACAGGGCCATCAAAGGCAGGAGCCAAAGGCATGGTGGCCCTGGCGTGTTTTAGGAACAGCAGGGAAGTCAGCACCAGCCCTGAGAAGCCCAGAGGGAATCAGAGCAGAGAGAGACTCCCCGGTGAAATCATGTGGGAAAGCTGTGGGACTGACGCTGGATCTCATCCTGAGTGGGATGGAAAGATCGGGGGTTCTTAGCACTCACAATACACTCATCACGAATTTAAAACCTTTTTCCTGAAATGGTTAATGCAGATATATTACCTTTTGGAGAAATATTCAATAGTAATTCCACATAACTTGAATAAAAGATGTTTATTACAACTTGCACCAAGAGGCCACTGACAAACAAGGACCTTGTAGCTCATCTTACTTGATGTCCCATGGGCAGTGACTCAACTGTGAAGCCATGTCTGTTCTAAGTCATGGTTTCTGGGTACACTGGCTATACAACTTTATTTACTGAAAAATCCCACCCTGTTCCTCCTATATCTGTGTGAAACACACACACACACACACACACACACACACACACACACACACACACACACGAGACTACCTAGAATTCAAACAACACCTCAGACTCCACCACTAATGTTTCCATTTCTAGATTTCACTCAAACACAACCACAACTGCTGCTTTTCCAGTGATGAGTATTACAACTTAGCTAGACAATAATCTTTGAATCAAAAAATAATTATACGTTATCCCTCTTAAGTTACTCACACAAAATAGTGGGCATTAATTTTATGTGTCTAGAATATCAGCTTTTCCTTTTACTTCCGTGATAAACATATTCATTTTGGCATTTATTTCCAAGGACTTCAGTGATAAGGCATCTAATTTAACGTCTACTTTCAAGGGCTTTGTGTGTCAACCTGGGCACACCAGATAATTTCATTGCTTTAGCTCTGTCTAGAGGGCACTGGGGGAGAATTAACTGAACATTTGTGGTGCATTACTCATTGCCCAGGGCCATCAAAAATATATCCCGCATAAACTGCATAAAGGCTAATAGATTTTCCTTTCCCTCCGCCTTTCCTTTTCGGCTTGCTTGCTTGTTTGTTTAGACTGGTAAACCTCAGACACCGTATCACCTGGTGAAGAGTCTGAATGACTAGGACACAGTTGACTGCATGTGACCTCATAAGGAGACTCCCTTGTAACATCCTCACTTCTGTCAATGTGCCAGCGTTTCTCGTGACCTTCTCGTCATCTCCAAGGATTTATTTACATAATCAATTGAGCAACCGTCTTAGGAAGTACATTCCTCCTAAACAAAGACCAACATCTAGTGTTCTAGAAAGCTTTTACTTTCCTTAAACTGAAGTTTAAGGAAACTGCTTTCTCTGAACTTTGAAAGCACGTATGTGTATGCATATTAATTTATTAATCCCAAGTTTGAATCAGGGAAACAGAATCACATTGATCAAGATACACTTAGGGAATCTTCTAACGGGTTTCATATAACCTGTGGTGTCATCAGTGTGTGCATGTGCGTGTGTGCACACACACGCGTTAACAACCTGAAAATGTCCTCTACTATAAACAGTTTAACTTCCGCAGCCTAGAAGTTACAAAGCCTCGATTCACCTTCAGCAGAAACGAGAACTTAGAAAATAAGCCAAGTGCCCACTGTGCACGAGACCCTCTGATGGGGATTTACATACATTCTCCTACGTCATCTAATGCCACTGCACCACCATCGTCCTGTCTTGCTTCCTACAACAATCTCTTGTTTCCCTTTTATTTCTTCTCCACGTTGCAGCTCAGTGAACTTCTGGAAGAGGATAGAAAAACTCGCACCTGATCATGCCAATTCCCGGCCAGGAGCCTGTCAGGGACTCTCTGTACCGCAGGGACAGGTTCACACCTCCGACCACTGCACGCACCTCTTCTCTTTGTGATCTCTGCACACCCCTCTCAGCTCATTCTCATGCCACACTCTGTCTCTCTCTCTCCTCTGCCTCTGCTATTACTTCCTCCTAGCAGGGCGCCCCTGGGCTGCCTAATTCCTGAGCTCCCCTCCTGGAGGTGAGACGTTGTCGTCAGAGGTTCCTGTGTCACCCAGAGCTCAGCTGCCCCTTACAGCAGCTGCTGCTCTAAACATCCCAGCCTTCCCGGAGTTAAGTCCAAAAGGGAGCACGGCTGCCTTTCCTTCACCCCTTCCCTTGCCTCAAAGGGCCTGAAATACAGTCTGTGCTGAACAGACACACACATCACTGAACGATTAAGCCGAGTTTAGAGCTGAGGGTACTGAGGTCAAGAGAAAATGAATTAGGATGTCCTCTCCTGTCCTAATTCAACAGCCACTCCTTTTTGCCAGCAATTACAGGTAAGACTGCCAGAATAAAGCGAAATGACAAGGAATAGAAGGATGAGATTATACTAAACCTAGGCTAACGGTAAGCATAGTTAAGCAATGTATTTAGTTTGGATTTCCTGCAAGTCAGGACAAAACTTGTGGACTCAAAACTTTTTGAGTTCCTGTCTGTATAGATTCCAACAGAGGAGCCTGGCACATGAAGAGTGCTTCAGAATTGTAAGATTCATTCATCTACTCAATTATTTAACAAGTATTCACGGACCGACTGCAATGAGCCAGGCATAGTTATAGGAGCTCGTTATGTGGCGATGACGGGCACTGGCAAAGCCCTGCTCCCTGGAATTTTTCCTTCCGGAGGCAGGAGGCTTCAGGGTGGAAGGTGAAAGAAGCGATAAGTAATGATAAACAAATAAAATAAATGTAGGTATCATTAGTACTATATAGAGAATACTAAAGGGGGCGGGGGGAGTGATGCAATGGACCGTGATAGCTGGGACTGGGGAGACTACTTAGACGGGGCACTGGGAAGGCTGCTCTGAGAAAGTGATAACTGAGATGAGAGGTGAATAAACACGAAGGATCCAACCAAACGCGATCTGGGGGAGAGCCCAACAGATGGAAGGAATACAGAGGGCAAAGGCCCCGAGGGAGGAAGAACCTGGGGATGCTCAGGAAACGAAACCAAGTTCAAGGTTACTGGAGGGCAGAGGGGTAGAAACAAGCTCAGAGTAGTAGGAACCAATCCTACTACAAAGGAGGCTTGTTAAGGGCAATGGGAGGCCACTGGGCTTTTAAACAGGAAACTAACAGGATCCAGTAACATTTTCCAAATTACTCTGGCTGGTGAATGGATAAAGAAGATGTGGTACGTATAGACAATGGAATATAACTCAGCCATCAAAAAGAATGAAATAATGCCATTTGCAGCAACACGGATGGACCTAGAGACTGTCATATTAAGTAAGTCAGATGGAGAAAGACAAATACCATATGATATCACTTATATATGGAATCTAAAATATGGCACAAAGGAACTTATATATGAAACAGAAACAGACTCACAGACTTAGAGAGCAGACTTGTGGTTGCCAAGGGAGAGGCTGGCTGGGGGAGGGAAGGAATGGGAGTTTGGGATTAGCAGATGCAAACTATTTTTTTTATATATATATATATATATATATATATAATATATAGGAAAACAACAAGGTCCTACTTATAGCACAGGGAACTATCCTCAATATCCTGTGACAAATCATAATGGAAAAGAATAAGAATGTATATATGTGTATGACTGAGTCACTGTGCTGTACAGCAGAGACGGGTACAACATTGTAAATCAACTATACTTCCATAAAATACATTTCTAAAGAAAGGTAAATCATGATGTCCAGGTGGTGGGGAGGGAGAACAGAAACGGGGAGAGAGTCAGGATGGAGTGGGCTGTGCCTTTGGGACCACAGCAAACAAACTTAACAGCTTTCAAAACCTAACCTGGTGATGTTTAGAGGGGCCTCTGCGATCAACTGCTTAACTTTCTCAAAAGATAAAATCCCATCTACGTAAAGTTCCATCAGGGCGATCACCTATGTGTCACTGATTGCTACAACACTTTAGTAATTAGTTCTGGCCTCCTCTAAGTTATGTGGGTACCTGACCAAATTTCCCAGGTACAAGGGGTCAGATTATAAAAATATTCAACTCGTTACAGAGTGGTAATTTATTAAATATACTAACAAAATGAATACTTATTTTGACCAAGTTCCTAACCAGCGATTAGCATTAGGAGGTCATAAATTATAATATGAAATTGTAGAAACAATACATGGCTATATCCAAGCAGTTTGTGTGACCTAAGTAATCACTGTAATTCCTTGTAGCTTAATTTTCTCACCAGTGTGGAGTAGACATAACAGGGTCTATCCTGCCTGCCTCACAAGGCAGCTCTGAGAACAGACGACCAACGTGAAAGAACTCTAGTAATATAAAGCATTATGCAAATGCAAGTTTTTGTACAGTACAATTATAGACCTGGAAGGATTTTTAGGGATTTATTTAGCATAATCTCCTCATTTCTCAGTTGTGGGAACTGATGAAAAATGAACTAGCTATGGCACTGTCAAAACTTGAATCCAGATCTTACTTTCATATAATAAAAAAATTAATTTGAATATTTTCCAAATTTTCTACAATGTAAATTGTGGCATTATTATTTTTAAACAAGTATTCTGAAAAATAAATACTAAAAGGGAGAAGTAACTTGGAGTTCATTACTAATGATCTATTATGGTGCATAAACCAAAATTAATTTTAACCTCAATTCCATGATTCATGTATACTAAGACAAACGCTCTTAGAAAAGCATGTAACTTTCATAACGTTAGACCGTCGAGGTCCCACCATGTAAAAACACAAGCAAGCACCTTGACCTGGCTTTGGCACTGAATTATACTGAAGGCCTTCAAAGATAGTTTGATCTTTCATATAATCCATATTAATATTCCTTCTAGATAGAATGTCCAAATGCCTAAAACTTCATATCAGCCAAAATTCCTAAACAGCTTATCCCAGAAAGTTTTAGCTGCTTAGGTGAATAATATTTATTTCCATATTTTATGTAAATGTTAAAGAACTACATGACTTATTATAACAGAATGCTGATAGTTACAATGTTAATCCTAATTTATCATTATGATTGCTAATGTAAATACTGCCTTCAGTCTTTAGACCCTATTCAGTTTCATCTAAGTCTATCTAGCCATGGGGGGGGTGGAAATATCTTTTCAAGGGGAAACAATTATCTACTCATTCTGATGTTTGTCCACATCTGCCTTATTGTACTTTTTAGTAATTCATCTCTCACACATTCAGGAAATATGTATTAAATGGCTTTTTCATGGTAAACATATCCTAGACACACCAGGTTAAGTGCTGAATCTCACAGATGAAGTCCCTGCTTTCATGAGGCTTTCGTTTCAACGGAGAGACACTTAATAAATAAGCAGTAAAAACATAAACAACAGCAAGAACAACATAATAATAAATGCTTGGCAGATACTTTTAAAAATGTGCTGTAGGGCTTCCCCGGTGGCGCAGTGGTTGAGAGTCCGCCTGCCGATGCAGGGGACACGGGTTCGTGCCCCAGTCTGGGAGGATCCCACGTGCCGCAGAGCGGCTGGGCCCGCGAGCCATGGCCGCTGAGCCTGCGCGTCCGGACCCTGTGCTCCGCAACGGGAGAGGCCACAACAGTGAGAGGCCCGTGTACTGCAAAAAAATAAAATAAAATAAAAAAAATGTGCTGTAACACAGAAATGCCTGCGTGGCTACCCCAGACTGGCCTGGCAGGAGACCCTCCTGCACCTGGGATCGGAGCGTCTAGGAGCCGGCCAGGTGAAGGCCACAGGAGACTGAATTCGGGCAAAATAGAACAACCTGTGGAAAGACTCCATGGCTTGGTCCGTTCTATGAACATAAGGAAGGTCGAGGAGCTGAGGGAAGTGGCTAAGAGAGGAGACCAAGATGAGCCCAGTTCATGCACAGCTTTGCAGGGAGGGCAGATTTTATTCTAAGCACTGGAGAATTTTAAAAGAAATGACATGGTCTGGTTCTGCTTTTTAAAGATACGGTGGCTTGCTCTGTGAAGAATGGCACAGAGAAGGGCAAGATTAGAAGTAAGGGGGACGCCAGGAGTCAGTGGGAAGCGTCCAAGCGAGAAGATGCTGATAGCCTGGACCAGGATGCTAACGATGGAGGGAGAGCCACCAGCAGGAGGGAGGGATAAACAAGACTTGCGGAAGAGCACGGAGTCCGGGCCACCCAAAGAACCAAAGATAATTCGCAGGTCTGGGGTTTTCACCTCAGTAAATAGTAACACTAAGGACGGTGAGGGGAGGAAACCTGGAGAACCATGAGTGTTTGCGGCCTGCTTGGCTGGTTGGGTTTATTTCTTGGGTTGGTGGTTGGGAGAACACTCAGAAGTCTTATTTTGGCTGTGTGTCAGGTCCGAGGTGACAACTCTACTCAATACTCTGTAATGGCCTATATGGGAAAAGAATCTTTAAAAAAAAAAAAAAGGAGGGTATGTATATGTATAACTGATTCACTTTGCTGCACAAGTGAAACTAACACAACATTGTAAATCAACTACACTTCAACAAAAATTAAAAGAAAAATAAATGAAATCCTTAAAGTTAAAAAAAAAAAAAAAAAAATCCGAGGTGACAACCTCACAGTATCTCGTGGGCAATGGAATAAACAGTCTTGAATTTTGATTATAATCAATCAGCGGATGTCTGGTTTGGGGGGGAAAACTTTGTAAAAGTTTTCACCTGCTGGTTAAGTGCTTCCAGGTTAATATTAGTACATACAAAAATAATAATAAATGATGATCAAGATGATTATGATAATGAGGAAGATGATATTTTGATCCATCCTGTGATGAGCTAATGATTCTTGAAATCAGCAAACAGATGGGGTAATAAGAGGTAAAAGGTCTCAAGTTTTCTGTCCCTTTTGAGCTAAGCCATTAACTGTAAAGGTGTTAGATACATACTAGCAAAAACATGACAAAATAGCCCCACAGGAATGTAAAACAAGAATTCGATTATATTTTAAAGTAAAGTTAGCTTCAACATCTAGGATTTTGCTCATAGACTCTTTTAAAGAACTTGAGAAACACCTAGTGGCCTCCTCCTAATGGATAAACCTAATAGAAGTTCAGCTGAGATATGAACTTGGCTAGGTGTGTGCCATCTCACTTAATGTGCCTGTGTAAATGAAGTCGGTTCTTTCGGTTTTATCAACAGGATTAAGAAACTTCCTGAGATAGAAAGCTACCTCCTCTCATGTATCAATTCAGAGAACTCACTTGAAGATTAGAGTCAAGAAACACAAAGTAGTAACCAAGACACCAATGACAAAGCCTATCAAGCAAACCAGATAAACCCTAATTTCTCTTGTGTGGCCTCCTGCCTTGAAGGCCATGGTCCTCTCTGTTACTCTCTGATGCATATAAGCTAGATACCTTCCTATCAAAGCAGATATATGCATATCTTAACATATGAATGAACAAGGCTTATTCTAATGTATTCTACCGAGGATAAGAAACTGGGGAATGAGAAATATATTCCAATTATGGAAACGTGGAGAATAAACCATGAAGTTTTGGAGGTGAAAAATCATCTCTAGTCAATGCAGAAAGAGTGAATTAAGACATCTTTAATTCCAAAGTGAATAAGTGACAAGGCGAAAGGAAGGGAAAGGTGACACATGACACAATGGCCAAGAATTCCAGTTAATGATGGTTTAGATCTATAAGATCTAAACTTTAGATCTATAAGTTTTGAAAGGAATGGAACAAAACAATAAGATTTTCACCTTTAACTCGGGGGAGGGGGGATGGGGTGTCGATTTGAATGAACATCTGAGAAGTCAGGTACGACACATCCCCACAAGGACAATTCTTCACTAATCTCAGTGCCAATGACTGGCTGTGTGTGTGTGTGTGTGTGTGTGTGTGTGTGTGTGTGTGTGTGTGTGTGTGTGTGTGGCAGGGATAGGGAATGGGGTGACAATCAACTACATCCTTAATATTTCCAAGCTGAATCCTCCTTAGGGTGGGGAGAACCACCAGGTACCTTAGGAAAAAGTCTTGAAGTGTTCTATTTCAGTTCCTGAAGGCTCCCTGGGGTGATGTGTGTAAGAAGCATCTTATGTAAGTGTCTTCCTCGAAGTCAGGGGTGAGACCGGAAAACACTGGTGACGTGAGGAGAGCATGTTTAGCTGATACGGTTAATACACTCCTGTGTCAGAAGAAGGGCAGGGCCCTTTCTCAGTTGCTTTGGGGAGAATGGTTCTGAAAGAACAATGGCTATTCTGGTGCAGATGCTGTGGGGAGTAAGAAAAGGGGCCAATAAAGCCAGATTCAGGAGATTTTGTGCCACTTCCCAGTAAGGAAACTTTAGCCTGAAGTTGGTCACTTCTCTTAAATTGAAATATCAATGATTCCACTGAGGAACAGCATGACGCGCAGTGTATCACACTTAGCATATAAGAATTGCAGCGCTCACACCTCCTCTGGCACTGAGTCTCAATTTTGATGGCATGCAAATTTTGGGGAGAGGGAGAATGAACTCATGGCTCAAGAATCTGGCAACTGCTTGCATTTCACTGGAAAGAAGCATCATTAAGAAGCTAGGAATCTGAGTCACTTAATATCAGGCTTCAGCTAAATTCTTAAATGGTTACATAACACCACTAATTTTTAAGAACAAGAAAGGGTTTTTTTTTTTTTTTTTTAATGTCAGGGCTTTAGGATTTCCTCTGTTTTTCATACTACAAAAATGCCCTGTCTGACCCTTCCATATATGTAGATATTGCTTATTGCTTTTTTCTTGATGAATGAAAGCTTTCTGCATCTTCAGATACAACCCATTATTAACCTGACTCTCCAAGCTCACGACTTTCTTTAGGTTAAGTAACTCATCTCTCTATGATAATACTTCATGTCTACAAAATCAGGTAAAATATGAAGAATTCCATTGCAATAATTAAAATATCACTGATATCCCAGTTGGCTCTCACACACTGTCAAATAACTGAATTAAAAATTATAAACCACGCCTCAAATCCTGGAAGCTTCACAACACACAGATAACACATCTGAATGAATAACAAAAGTTTTCACTCAGGCTGTGACATTTTGACATGAAGTAGAAATAGATTTTAAATTTTGGAAAATGAATAAAGGAAATTTTTGAAAATTAATTTAAAAAATCTTTTGGACTTCTATATGAATACCTCCCCAAAATTAGCTATAATAAAATCAGAAAAACAAACATATCAGTTTTATGCTTATTATTAACCAAAGGCATCCTTTTGTGAGAACAAGTAACACAAACAACTAACATTAATTTGCTTACGCTGCAAGAGCTTCTTTTCCCAGAATTTTTAAAAAGATGAAAAAACAAAACAGATAAAAGAAGATATCATAACTTAATACATGACACTGTCTAGAGCAACAAGAGCAAATAACCATGTTCCTCTTACATACTCAGCATTAAATTATCTTTCACAAAGTAAAAGGCATTTTTTGAACCGACAGAGCAATATGTACAGTTAGAGGTATAGAACTCCCACATCCTGGCCTTTAAATTGTTCTTCTTATAAGAAAGCAGCATTTATGAGCCCATAATGACTATTTTAAATCCCCTGAATCACATCGCAATAGAAAAACACTGTGTAGCAGGCTGTATAATGGCATATTTAAATATGACCCCAAATCCCACACTTCTATAATCTATATTAAGTTGTGAGCAAATACAGGCATTTCTACCTTGATCGTTTCTCTAAGCAAAGGTTAACTAGAAAGGCCAGCCTTAGGAAGAAATAGAATACATACCATGATATAGTCTCTTTCGTTAGAAACGGCAAGGAGAACAGATTTAAATTAAGACTTGGTGTATAAAAGCTGAAAGCATAGAATTTGTATCCACATAATGAACTGATGTCTCCTCTAAAGACGTCAGATTGCTGTTCAGCTAAACTATCTAAAAATACCTCCTTGCAAACACACACACACACACACACACACACACGCGTGCGCGCGCGAAATGACTACAAAGACAGGTCTTACTAAGCAGCTCTGCTTGCACAAAATCACTTAATAAGTGAGGAAAATTTTTTAAGTACTTGTGAAATTTGAACAGGAATTTTTCTTAGCAACTATGATCTTTTATGAGCTATTTTGAAAACCAGTACCAATTTGTAAAAAGTAGTTAATGATGGACCTTAAAGCAAATCATAATTGATCTAAAGATGTCCAACAGAGAATCATGTTCTATGAACTTAAAATGAGATAAGGGAAAATACGTGTCTGAATCACTGTCAACATTCTATTTAAAAACCAAAAAAGGGAAATCTTCTGGCTGGAAAAGTGGGAATGTAGTTCATGGATGCCACTGTGTGCAAGATCCTGTGCCATATATGGAACCCCCCAGAAGCAACCTATGAGGTAAGCATCATGAACAGCACTTTACAGACTAGTAAAAATGGTTCCGAACATTCAAGTCATCTGTTCAATGCCACACAGCTACACAGAAGAGGTGGGTCTCCAACCCACAAAGGACTGACCCTGGAGTACTATAATCTAATGTCGATAACTGACACTCACATAGGCTTTAGAGTTTGCAAAAAGACTCTGAAAACATTAACTCTTTTTATATTTTCCTCCTTTAAACCTCAAGTTTTTCATCTGTAAGACTGGGAGAATCTCACTTGGCTCCTAGTATCATTTTGATGATTGAAGAAAATAATATATGTAAAGCACTTAGTAAAATAATGTAGCTATTACCATAATCACTCAAATTCATGCTGTGGGGAGACTGGCATTGTAATCATGATCTCCGCTGTGAACTGAGAAAACAGGAACTTCAAGACGTCAGATGACTTGCCTCATGCCGCAGAGCAACTAAGCCCGTGCACCACAACTACTGAGCCCGCATGCCACAACTACTGAGCCCACGCGCCTAGAACCCGTGCTCCGCAACAAGGGAAGCCACTGCAGTGAGAAGCCTGCGCACCGCAGCGAAGAGTAGCCCCCGGTAGCCCCCGCTCGCTGCAAACTAGAGAAAGCTCATGTGCAGCAACGAAGACCCGATGCAGCCAAAAATAAATAAATACATACATACATAAATTAAAAAAAAAAACGACTTGCCTAGTAGCCGCGCAGCTAGTCAACATCAGAACAAGGACTCAAAGCACGGTCTCGGTACACATTTTATTGTTCTCCTACACAAAAAGCCTAGCTAAAGTAGTCCCTTCCTTCCTAGTACTAAGGGGAAAGGCTCACAGTTGAAATGAAGGGGATTTTGCTTTCAATGTCCTCACCAGCACGCTTGACGGTGTCAGGCACTGGGCAGCGGTCAGAAGTGAGTTTTGCTGCACGTGACACTTTCGTGTGCATCCCTTTTGCTCTCAGGCTCAGGCTAACCCTTCAAAGACACTCGTCAACTTTATACTATAAAGCAATTGTCGGCAATATCTCTTTTCCACAGCATCTTTGGATAACACTTGAAGGAGGGAACAAAACAGAAGAGCTAATACGTAGTAATGAATATATCCATGGCTAACACAGCCGGTACTTGATACATATGCCTTGAAGGATGCTCTCTAACCCTGCCTAGGATGAGGAAGCCCTGCCCATCCTCCTCCTTACAAAGGATGGATACTGAATCCAGGGCCAGTAGCAGAGCCAAGACAAACTGTTCTTTTTTTTTTTTTTTTTAATTCTTAATTGGAGCATAGTTGATTAACAATGTTGTGCTACCTTCAGGTGTACAGCAAAGTGATTCAGTTACACATATACATGTATCTATACTTCTTCAGATGCTTTTCCCACATGGGCCAGCACAAAATATTGAGTAGCGTCCCCTGTGCTACACAGTACGTCCTTGTTGGTTATCTATTCTAGATATAGCAGTGTGCACGTTAATCCCAAATAAGTAAGACAAAGACAAATATCATATGATATCACCTATATGTGTAATCTAAAAAAAGAATGATACAAATGAACTTATTTACAAGACAAGGCTGTTCTTTGTTTGTTTGTTTGTTTTTGCGGTACACGGGCCTCTCACTGCTGTGACCTCTCCCGTTGCGGAGCACAGGCTCTGGACGCGCAGGCTCAGCGGCCATGGCTCACGGGCCCAGCTGCTCCGCGGCACGTGGGATCTTCCCGGACCGGGGCACGAACCCTTGTCCCCTGCATCGGCACGCGGACTCTCAACCACTGCGCCACCAGGGAAGTCCTACTGACCTGTCTCGTGTTTACACCATAAGAAAAGCCGATATAATAGCTGTTTTCCTGGAAGCCTTTTCCTGGCAGTCACAACAGGAAGAGGCCTGTGAAGAACCTCAGGGAGCAGAGTCCTCTCCATTAGGCTGCAGCACTTAAGGTTTATCACAGGAAAAAAACCAACGATTCAGTCCTTGGCATCTCCTACTCCATCCGCATTGATGGCAAACATAGCTTCAGCTTCAGGAAGACAAGGAGAGTCATAGATTTTGCTGATTCTGGTTTCCCCTCTTCCTTTTCTCAGGTACAGTCTTGTTGTTGAGGCATGAGCAATGATATTTCCTCCAATAGGTTTTTTAGGATCTGCAGCAAACATGGCTGCTCCATCCACTTGGGCTACCACCTGGTTGGTGATTACCACTGCTACACCAAACTCATCAGCAAGTCGCAGAAGCATCCGCAGAAACCTGGCCAAGTGCATCTGCCTGGCAGAAAGCTCACCTCGACCCGAATAGTCTGTTCTGTAGAGGGCGGTGGCACTGTCTACAATTAGCAGTGCATACCTGGACTCTACCATCATGGCTGACGCTTGATAAAGGAGCTGGGTCTGGTGGTCTGTGTTGAACCCTCGAGCATATGCTACATTATCCAGGACATCACTGCCAGAGAGGCCATATCTCTCAGCCACTGCTAGCAGCCGTTCTGGCCTAAAGGTACCCTCGGTGTCAATGTACATGGCCTTTCCTTCACCTCCACCTCGGTCAATGGGAAGCTGGCATGTTACAGCCAACGTATGACAGATCTGGGTCTTCCCAGTTCGGAATTCTCCAAACATCTCTGTGATGGATCCAGTCTCAATTCCTCCTTGAAGTAGTTTGTCAAGCTCTTTGGAGCCGGTAGTAATCTGTATGATCTCAGACCGCCTTTGGTGGAACTCAGTTGCAGTGGTGAAACCCATTGGAACTAATTTAGCTGCCTCAGTCAGAATTTTATCAGCTTTGGCTTCACTAATCCCCTTAATATTTATTAGCTCCTTCTTTGGTGCATAGGCAACAGCCTCCACAGTATGGAATCCAGCTTCTTCCAATTTCTTCACATCATTGGCATGTATGCCACATTGCTCTAATCGAGAAATAGGTTGTGGGCCAAAGCTCTCTTCTTCCACTGAAGTATCTGCATTTGCTTCAAGCTGCATCTGCATAGCCATTACTTAGTGTTCAATACTCAGCCTGCAGCGTAACTCCCCAAGACTGTTCTTAATGCAAGGAGAAGCATCATCACTGGATACCAGGTCACTTCATGATGGCCGTGTGAAAGTACAGCCCCCTACAAGTTACAGCTATGTTCCACAGTCCCAAGAATATGTGTTACAGCGATAATGGCTAAAGAGATGTCAAAATTGTAATAAAGATGGACCTACCCAAGACTGTTCTTAATGCAAGGAGAAGCATCATCACTGGATACCAGGTCACTTCATGATGGCCGTGTGAAAGTACAGCCCCCTACAAGTTACAGCTATGTTCCACAGTCCCAAGAATATGTGTTACAGCGATAATGGCTAAAGAGATGTCAAAATTGTAATAAAGATGGACCTAATTATTATTCACATCTGTATTTTAAATGTCTAAGACAGTGTTGCTAAGTCTGTCTGGCTGAGAAAACTCTTTCATCTGGCTATATGCTAAAATTAGCTCCTTATGAATTACTTATCTAACTGGAAACAAATGAAGAGAGCAATCATATCATCCAAACAGTAAGTCAGAAACAGGATTCTTTTCTATAGTCAAGTCTAAAAACAGAGTAATTGTAAAAGACCTCTGGAGAACCATAGAGATGGGAAATCTCAGATAAGCATGGTGACCTTCCTGTAAAAAGTTGCATTAACAAGAGAAAACCTTCATGTAAAGAGTTATTCTTCAATACAGAATTGTATTCTTGCCATTCTGGCCAAACTTGAAGGGTTTATTTCCTTCAACATCAAAGCACTCTATATTTTATGGTTAGGAATGGTAGTCACTACATCACGCATAAGAAATCCCTTCGAAACTTACACTAAAGAAAATCAACTCGGAATGTAGGGGGAGGAATAACCTGTTCTCAAACTGTCTGATGAGAATTATAATCCACGGGACACACAGAAAACAAGGAATGGTCCATCCTTGGCAACGATGTAGGAGAAGCAAATTTAGGTATTTCATGTAGCTTCCAAAAACAGATCTGCATGTGCACACGTGTGTGGGTGTGTGTGTCTGCATGTTACAAGGAGAGACTGCCATTGGCTCCACCAGGTATTAGCTGTATTACTTTGGGAAAGTTACTTTACCGCTCTGTGCCTTAATTTCTTCATGTATAAGAAGGGGATATACTTCTATTGTAGAACATCGCCTAAGAACACAGAAAGCCTTCCACTTTAGCTAATGACATTATTGCTATTATTTTTTTACTCTAATATTGAATAATCAAGAGAAGGTTGCTTGCTGAGTATGGATCTGTAGAGAAAACAAAGCGAATCAACTCAAGGACACGTCGTCTAAGCAAAGGGAAAACCTAACACACAGTCTCTGACCCACCTGCGCGACAGATTTAATTCTCCTTATCTTCTGGATAAACAACATCTTTAAAAAACCTAAGAACTGTGCTTGTGATGGGCCATGCATCGCTCTAAGCCTTTACAGATTTTTTCCTCTAATCGTCACACAACCATTTATCTCCATTTGACAAAGGAGGATTCCATGTAATAGAAAAGCTAAACACTTAGCCAGCGAGTGGTGAAGCCAGAACGTAGATCCGGGCTCCTGGCTCTGCAGCCTTGCTCTGATCATGAGGCTACAGTTCTTATTAATCCCTTCCCTTCGTGTAATTTTCTTCACAAGGGTTACAGCTGGTCAGATGACAGCCTTCATGACCACAGGTACAAAGTATTTCCCGCACTGGGTTGTGTGTACAGACGGGTCTCTAGGAGCAGCATCGTTTTCTCACTGAGAACCACGCCCCCCCCCCCAACCCAGCCCCTGATAAGTCCTGGGAGGTCCTGCAGATCCCTGGGTAGTTACTGGGTTGGCCAAAAAGTTCGTTCGGGATCCCCCCCCCATAACGGCTGGGGAAACCCGAAGGAACTTTCTGGCCAGTCCCAATATTTCAGTGTATTTCAGGATTCGGGTTCCTCTGGGGTAGGAACAACAGCATTCTATCAATGATGAGAGTGTGGCACTGAATATGAGAGCAGGGCATCTCCAACTCGCTTCACCTTGGGCTTCTACTCTTCTATGATGACTCTGATGCTCTACTTAAAACCTCCAAATGCATCTGCCTGAAACGCCCTTGCCCCCCACGTCCAACCTTATGCCCCTGGTGGGCTCCAGCTGCCCGGCACATTCCCTGCCCATCCCACCCCCATCCATAAGACTCCGGGCACGTGTCAGCGGGTCTCTCTCTGCTACTAGTCTGTGAGCAGGTCTAAGACAGGAGCCAAGACGTCCTCACACTAAAATACCCGAGACCAAACACAGAACACAGTTCCCTCAAACAAGTCATCTGGCATATCTAGTTCCACAACTGTAAGCCCACTACTCTTATTGTAATATACAGATATGGCAACATTAAGCACACCATTATACTAACGTGGCTAATAGTACATTTCACAGATTCTAAGGTGCACAGTTTCTTTTTTAATTTTAACATCTTTGAAACCGGGATCTGTCTTACAGTCAATGAAAAGAAAATCCTGGGTCCTTGAAAGTCAAGTGAACTAACCCCCAGTACCTTACATTAGCCAACTATGGGCAGATTAACAGAGGTGGTGTGACTACCAGCCACCCTAAAGGAAGCCCTAACACAAAGCCCAGACTTCAGAAACCAAAATCGGGAACACGGTTATCCCACATCACACTTTTATTTCCTTATATTTTACTGTTGATGGCTTTCTAATGACTACATAAATCGACAGCATGAGGCCAAAGCTCTCAAAGACTTGACATTCGAAGGCCTCTCCTTCATCAACCTGCATCTCCCAGCTGCCCCTCCATGCCGGCCAGGCCAGCCACACTGATCCACTCAATTTTACTGGCATAATTTCTTAGGAGGTAGTGGAATATTTGTTATTAGGATCTGGCAAGAAATCCTAGCCTGAAAATAGACACTGTAGCTTAAGAAACGATTTGTGTAGGCATAGTAAAGAGGGTATATGAAGATAGACTAGGAGTTCTAAGCACAGAATTTCAAAAATGTGGCATAATAAATCTTTTTCACTGAGAGAATTAGCATATATTCTAATATATATATTAGAATTTAATAATTATTATATTAATTAATTAATTATATTAAATTATATATATATATATATATATATATATATAAATATATAATTTATTTATTTATTTTTGGCTGCATTGGGTCGTCGTTGCTGCGCGCAGGCTTTCCCTAGTTGCGGCGAGCGAGAGCTACTCTTCGTTGCGGTGCGTGGGCTTCTCATTGCGGTGGCTTCTCTTGTTGGGAGCTCGGGCTCTAGGCACACGGGCTCAGTAGTTGTGGCACATGGGTTCAGTAGCTGTGGTTCGCGGGCTCAGTGGTTGTGGCTTGCGGGCTCTAGAGTGCAGGCTCAGTAGTTGTGGCGCACAGGCTTAGTTGCTCTGCGGCATGTGGTATCTTCCTGGACCAGGGCTCCAACCTGTGTCCCCTGCGCTGGCAGGCGGATTCTTAACCACTGCGCCACCAGGGAAGTGCCCCGCTCACTGTTCCTTAATTGTACACAGACACTTTCGATTCACCGCTTCAGCTCATTCCTCTTGCCTTGCAAAAAGCCCCGTTTCCTTTTCTCTTTACACCTCGCTTGTCTCCTACCCCTGTTTGCGGCACAGCTCAATTCTTATTTCCTTCTTCATCTACCTGAGTCACAAATGACATTCCT
>NW_006771326.1:348540-358050 GCF_000442215.2 Lipotes vexillifer
CTGCTGGGGGGCTCCTATGTATTTTTTTTGGCCCTACTGCTCACCCAGCATTTAAACATATGTTACTTCCAACCAGAGGCAAAATTTTCAAACCATACTTTTAAATCACTTTTATAGAAATCTAGATAAAACCCACAAGAAAACATTCAAAATATATTGTTTCATTATTAATTTTCTCTTTTCAAAAGGCAATAGGTAGAATATATAATTTCAAAATGGACAAAATTAAACTCAGATTAAAAAAGGACAAGAGTAACGTTAATAACTTTCTGTAATTTTTAATTAATTTTACATTAATTTTTAATGTATTTCTTTTAATCCACATACTTTTCATATCAATACAGACGTACTTCTTACCAGCTACTAATTTAAAAAGTACTCAGTTTATTTTGACACTTTATTCCACTAATATGGAAAGACACTTTTGTTAAATGAGAACTACAGCCTCTATTCTCCTCTTCTATTCAAAGACAGACCTTAACTAGTTTCTTGTACTGAGAAAAAACTGAGAGGCATTTAGGTTACCCATAGCTCTTTTTCTAGAGCAAAATGAACTTTTCATTTAACATCACTACTATCAACTTCTGTGATGCTTGCTTCTTCAAAGACATTCTTTAAATCTTACTTATATCAGGTTGTTAATTTTTTTAAGGGGGGGGGCAAAATGAAAACAGGATAATGAAGGGGAAAGAAGTCTGGAAATGTGCCCAACTAAAAGGAACACAAAGGATTTCAGTGGTAAAAGACATGCTATCCAGTGGAATGGGAAGAGGAAAGGAATGTTGTCACAGGTGTTTATATCAATATTTTCTTTAGCTAGGCTATTTGAAAGTTCACTTCTTTTTCTTTTGACACTTTAAATTGACTTTTTGTATCTGAAAATTTTGCATCCACTTCAAGAAAAGCACAATGGTATGACTACAGTAAACTTTATTAAAATCACACTGGATTCTTTCTTTCCCATATTGGAATGGAATTCTAACAGTAACTAAAGAAGGTTTTAAGTAAGTAACTTTCCCCTCAATTTTATGTATATATTATATATACTGCATTATAATACACATATCATGTTACATATTAATGTATATTATATGGCAAACTTTAAAACTATAAAGTAGACAAAGCAGTTCATGATAGAAGCTTCATAATAGTTACAATGTGTCTCTTAAATAAGTTGTCCTTAAATATACCTTCTACATATATTTGGGGGTTGGGAGAAATCTAGAACAAATATCAGTGCCAGATTTTATGCTATGGTATAATATAAACAACATTTCTGGGACTTCCCTAAGTGGCCCAGGGGTTGGGAGTCCGCCTGCCAAT
Source organism: Lipotes vexillifer (assembly GCF_000442215.2). Lineage (NCBI taxonomy): Eukaryota > Metazoa > Chordata > Mammalia > Artiodactyla > Lipotidae > Lipotes > Lipotes vexillifer. The sequence goes on from NW_006771326.1 coordinate 349,864, forward strand.
GCAGGGGACACGGGTTCGAGCCCTGGTCTGGGAGGATCCCACATGCCGCGGAGCAGCCGAGCCCGTGTGCCACAACTACTGAGCCTGTGCTCTAGAGCCCATGAGCCACAACTACTGAGCCTGCGAGCCACAACTGCTGAAGCCCACGCGCCTTGAGCCCCTGCTCCGCGAGGAGAGAGGCCGCCGCAATGAGAAGCCCATGCACCACCACGAAGACCCAACACAGCCAAAAATAAATTAAAAAAAAAAAAATTTCTACAATAAGAGGCTATGCATCAAAATGTTACCAATGGTTTATCTGGGTAGTAAAATTGTGATTCTTTTTCTGTCCTTGTCTTCATCTGTTTTCTAGTTTTTCTTTAATAAACACATGCATAGCTATGTATTTTTTAAAATTATAAGTAATGAACAAAACTAATAAGGGACAAACCACAGACCAAACTGACACCTAAATAGCCATAACACAAAACAAGCACTGAAATTTACCTTAGCTATTCAAAGGGTAACTGTTGTAAATAAAATAGTTTTATATTTAGGTAAATGTTATCCCTAAAGTAGTATGATTTTGACATTTGATTGTTTCCACAAGTGGAATGAATTTCAATAAGAAACAGGAGGCCTTATACGTTAATATTAAAGTATTATATTCATATTTTTAAATTGCCATTTAAAATAAGAAAAGTATACTTTTTTTTTTTTTTTTTTGCTGTATGCGGGCCTCTCACTGCTGTGGCCTCTCCCATTGCGGAGCACAGACTCCGGACGCGCAGGCCCAGCGGCCACGGCCCACGGGCCCAGCCGCTCCGCGGCACGTGGGATCCTCCCAGACCGGGGCACGAACCCGCGTCCCCTGCATCGGCAGGCGGACTCTCAACCACTGCGCCACCAGGGAAGCCCAAGAAAAGTATACTTTTAAGAAAACAAGTAAGTCTAAGATTAATTAGCCATAAAGAAAAAGTTAATTTCATCCTTCACATTTTCAATTACTGGAAACCTGACATGTATATTGTGCTCATCATTCAACTTCTGCCAACCTCGCTCCATCCCCACCAACCCAGATGCTGTAGGTCCAGTGACTACAGAATCCTCCCAGATCTTTACTGACAACTTGAAGCAATCTTTTTCACCAATATTAAAGGTACTATGAACTTCTCGGTTTCAGAAAATTCAGAAAAGCTACATGCCACGACACTCCCACTTGACTCCAAATTTTTCTTAATTACTGAGAAAAGTAAAAAGGAGAACGCTTTCACTATTAAAACTTAAGAGTAAAAATGTCAGGTTGAACCCATTCTTTTTTTCCTAGCAGAATAGAGACAATCAAAGGTTACAATTTTACGCCTTTTTTACAGTCACGTTTCACTGTCTTTTATTATGAAAGGTGTGAAGTTGTGCACTAGAACTTAAAATTAGTGAAATGTTCACCTATCGGAGATAACCCATAATAAGGTACCCCCTCATAATCTGTATTTTTAAGATCTTTAAATTAGAGCTGTAAGAAATTAAAATGGTTATCAGAGGAGATTACACATATTTTCAGATATCTCTGAAAATTACCCTCTACCAATACATTACAGAATTCTAGCTTTTTCTACATACCTAAATTAGAGATGAGATTCTGGATTAATCATGTTTACACAAACACACACACATGCATGAAATACATGCATACATAAGGGGGGTATGTTTTATTTTATAGTCAAACCAAGTCAATATTATAAACCAGTAATTTACTTCTTCGGAGTTCACTAAAGAGGAATATGTACCTTACTAACTCAAAAGTGTTTTTCAGATTGTCACTTTATTGATCAAAAACTGTAAAGGGAGTCCATGCCTATGATGTCTCTGAGAACAGCCTTTATGATGAGCAGGTAGTGTAAGTGATAAAGAGGATCTGGTATTACTGATATGAAGTGAGGAGATTTGAAGCACGTGGGGAATACCTGTATAATGACTACAGAAGAAACACTGATTGGGGGTTGACCGATACATTATGAGGATACGGCATTATCACAGACTGTACAAGTAAATAAGATCATTATGTATCATATACACACACGCCATGTGTATATGTGTGTGTGTGTGTGTATATATATATATATATGTGTATATATATATATATATATACACACACACAGAGAGAGAGAGAGAGAGAGAGAGAGAGAGAGAGAGAGAGGGAGAGAGAGAGGGAGAGAAACACAGCATAACTAACATAAAAGGCCCATGCTGGAGGTTTGGTCAACAAGAAGAAATGGCAGAGGTTGACAAGTGACCAGTTCTGCGTGGCCAGGGTGTTTCTAGACCAGCAGGAAAGGGAGGGGCAGGGACCAAGGAGAGAAACACAGCATAACTAACATAAAAGGCCCATGCTGGAGGTTTGGTCAACAAGAAGAAATGGCAGAGGTTGATAAGTGACCAGTTCTGCGTGGCCAGGGTGTTTCTAGACCAGCAGGAAAGGGAGGGGCAGGGACCAAGGGCCCGAGAGGCCAGCGTGTGTGCTACACTCTACGTGATGCTTTAGTGTGGGTGCTCTTTTGCATCATCTCTTTACGTGCTTTAGCGTGTAAATGTGCATTTGTGGTCTCTTGTATGTTTTTGAACAAGCTTCTTATCTATGTTCCCCAAAATACACACTTTTACTTAACTCGTTCTGTGTAACACCTAAGACAGTACTAATAGCCCTGGCATTTTAATACCGTACATGGAAACAATCACAAGCATGTGTCAGTCAGACCTCCGAAAATAAAGACCATTTCTTAATGATGAAGAGAAATAAGGACGTCAGAGAAAGCAAAGATCTTAGGACAAGGAAATTAACAGAGACCTTGAGGACATTTACTAACTTTCATTTAAATCACACACACACACACACACACACACACTTGCACCCCGCTCTCCCTCACGAGTATATCTCTATGTATATAACGGCACTCATTTTCTTTTGTTTAAAAAAAATTTTTAAAGCTCATAACTAAATCATAATCCAAATAAAATATATGGATAAAGATAAAATGGTCATTTGATCTAAGTAGAAAAAATTTTCCAAAGTTTAGAGAAGGGGTTTCCCTGGTGGCGCACGGGTTGAGAGTCCGCCTGCCGATGCAGGGGACATGGGTTCGTGCTCCGGTCCGGGAAGATCCCACATGCCACGGAGCGGCTGGGCCCGTGAGCCATGGCCGCTGAGCCTGCACTCCGCAACGGGAGAGGCCACAGCAGTGAGAGGCCGCAAAAAAAAAAAAAAAAAAAGTTTAGAGAAGATTGCTACAGACCTGACAGTAGTAAGTTGCCTTTTTTTTTTTCACTAGGTACATAAAGTAAGCACTAAAAGGTACTTCATTAAGCATTTAAATTAAATAAAAATAATTTTTACATGATTATTAAGCACAGGAAAAAAGAAGGGAACTCAACCGTCACTCTTCAAAGGATTCTTAAACAGATTACCTAAGTAAAATATTTAAGAGTATGGTCAGGCCTAAAATCAAGGAAATGGACTAAAGAAATTTCAGTTTATATTTCAGGGATAATTATATCTACATGACCAAATTTACAGAGTATTTATTTTGGTTTAAATTAAACATCAGTATTTCAAACATATAAAGTATGATATTTTAAATGAGAAATAAAACTGTAACTTTAGTCTTACTATGGTTAAATAGTTAAAGAAGAAATGCCTGATATTCTAATAAGATGCATTTTGAGCATTCTTTTTTTTTAACTGATCATTCTCTTTTCCAACTAATCTTAATTGATTTTATTTTTATGTAGTCTACATTTAAATCGATCATTACCAAACAACGTTTAAAAGCAAGGATGGAAAGTATGCTTCTTCTTTGACTAAAAGTAAGGATTCTTCTTTAATATGTCCTACAATGAGATAGACCTTTTTTCAATCTTATACATGCAAGTTGTGTATGCAGTGCGTTGGCAAGTTCTTAAAATATATTTCTTTACTTCTAACAGGGTAAAAAGATCTATTATTTGTTGCCAGGGTTTCTTGGCCCAAATCCAAGGCAAGATGACCTTGTCCTTGAATAAAACAATAGGATATTGCTTCCTCTCAGGCCTCTGTTAGCTAGCACAGTGGAAAAATCTCCCCAAGAGATAGTAAGAGATAGTTTATTTCATCTCGGGAAATATATCTGTCATAATAGACAAAATAAAGATCAGATAAAGAAGAGGTAGAGTCTTAACCCAAAAGAGGTGTAACTTAACACCTATGATTAATCTTGGTGCTATTTTCTACCCTGCTAAGGAAAATGCATCAATCAAATTATATTAAAAAGACACTCTACCCAATATTTACAGACAAGGTCAGATTTTCATGGTAGGATGAAAGCAATTTTTTCACAGTTGAGTTTCCTTGAATCTTTTCTAAAGACAGGAGGGAGGTGGGAGGGAGGAGGTTACACTCCTTTGCTGGATCTTCATATTAGAGCCATTAATTTGTCAAGTGTCCTAACACCTTCCTCTCTGTCACCTGTGTTGACCTACTCTCGCTGACATAATCCATCCCAATAGTGATGATCTCATTGTTTTTCTCATAACCTTCTAATTCCTTATATCTTTGGACACTCACTGGCTATTCTTCCATCCTACAAAAGCCTTCTCTATTCTGTACTCTTAACAGTTGATAAATAGTTCTGAATCCCAACCATATTCTTCACACCTGGTATGAGGAAGGGGGAGAATTCACTCCAGATACGATGTCTCATCTAACCGCAGAGACCAAAGCAATTACAACAATTAATAAAATGAAGAATTACATATTAAGTGGCACTAAATCATTATTCAGAGGAAGCAGAGATAAATATGAACAGAAACAAGGAGCAAATGAAAGTCAAGCACAGAGCACTGCAGGCTGAAAAATCGGAAAAGAAAAGGGGCCCTTAGCATCTGTAATCAGAGCACCTTGCCCTAACCGAAAAAAGCACAGTTGAGAAAAAAAATATGCTCCTAAGCGAGAGAATGTAGATGACAGAGGTCCTCGGTGACCAACAGGAAGTCAGACTCAGGAAACGATGACTTGTGGCTACAGACGAGCCATGGCCAGTGTGGACTTCAGAGAGGTGGTCGTGAGCAGAAGTCGGGCTCCATGGCAGATGCAGACTCTACCAAAGCAGAAATGGGGGCGTGGAACAGCCAGGCTCAGGAGCACAGGTGGCCACGGTCAGGCCGTCTGAAGTTACAAAGGGAGCAGAGGAAGTTGAGGCATCAAGTTTATGCTTAAAAAGTTAAGCAGCCAATTAAAAATGAGAAGGTACTGGGCTTCCCTGGTGGTGCAGTGGTTGAGGGTCCGCCTGCTGATGCAGGGGACACGGGTTCATGCCCCGGTCCGGGAAGATCCCACATGCCGCGGAGCGGCTGGGCCCGTGAGCCATGGCCGCTGAGCCTGCGCGTCCGGAGCCTGTGCTCCGCAACGGGAGAGGCCACAACAGTGAGAGGCCCGTGTACCGCAAAAAAAAAAAAAAAAAAAATTTAAAATAAAATCTAAGAATTTCATTAAAAAAAAAAAAGAAAAGCAAGCATTTTTTTCAAGTCGTGTATTCCAATAATTAACATCAGCTCTGATAAGTATACAGTCCAAACACCCGATTTAGACTAAATCTGGCCACAGAAGAAGCAGTACACGGTGGTGGTTAAAGCAGGGCTGTGAAATCAGACACACCTGGGCTCCAGTGATGGTTCCACCACCTACAGTCCTGGGAAAAAGGTATTTTTTAATCTCGCTAAGACTCATTTTCATCATCTCTAAAAACGCGACAATAAATCTTTCTTTAAAGGGTTGTTGTGATAATTCAGATAATATGTCGTACATAGTGCCTGTCATACAATAAGTGCTCAATAAATGATAGTTACTGCTGTTTATTCCCTGCATTCAAGTAGGCATTTTCTTACGTAAACCACTTTTTAAAAATCATCATTTCATCACGACTGAAGTCTCATTTATTGTAAGTACAGCAGACTACATGTATCAATAATTTCTATCAAATGTGCAAAGGAAAACTAGATGATCAGTTTGATAATACCAAGTTGATTTATTTTAAGTGATTCATGTAAAAAATTTACAAAGTTTCTAAGTCATCGTATATCGCACAACTTTCAAAGGCACGATGAAGGCACCCTCCGCCCGCCAGTTCACCTGAGGCGGGCAAAAAGGCAGGGGGGCGGGTAGAACATGGAACAGCTGGTAAATGGAGCAACGGCCCTTTCCTGTCACCCCCAGGTTTTTCCGCAACTTCCTAAGCCTGTGCAATCTTTCTTGTGTAACATCTATGAACAGTCTGTGTCACTAGTGTTCCAGAGCAGTCTTTCTGAAATGTAGTTTTAGCATACATTTTTTTAACGTTAATAATCTTTTATTGTCAAAAGCCCCCGAATCACAAGCCTCCCCTGGAGACGGACTGAGCGCCAGGCGGCAGTGAGAACAGAGCCCAGTGCTGGGGGCCACCTTGGCGACGCACAGGTGTTCACACCTGGCCAGGTGGAACCGCGACAGGGAGGAGAGGTGGCAAAACGTATACAAGGCACTAGTGTAAAGGGTACCTGGGGCTTCACTAACCCAAATTCATTCAGATGAGAAAGTCAGCAGTGTTTACTGTGCACCTATTAAGCGCCAGCAGCTGAGAGAACGCACGGCGCTCGACAGGGAAAGAATAAAAGCCCGTAAGATCTGAAAGATTCTCACAAAGTAGAAAAACTGAGTTTACCCCTGCTCAACCACAGCTTCAAAAAAAGCCCCCGATTCAATGTTGTTCCTTTTAGTATCTCACTCACTTCCGTAGTCAAAGAAGCAAAGCCACTTAAAAAGCCACAAACTTCTCCAAGAGGCGAAAATGGAAGTTATTTGTGACGTTACCAAACTTCACGCATGTAAAATGAGCTCTGACATTATCCTCGTAAAGCCTCATAGGCCAAAAGAGGGGTGTCCCACTCATGTTTGCTCAACAGCTCTTTACTGAGTCACCTATTATGTGACAGCCGGGACACTGTTCTCCTGTTCACCTCCTGCATAAAATTAAAGTCTTAAAGGTCTGCTCATTAACCAGCAAAGTCTACATAACCCAAGGCCTCATCAACAAGGACCACGTAGCAAGATCCTGAGGGCACCAACTGACAGCCCTGCCCCAGAGGATGATCTGGGTGGCGAACTCCAGGACCTCAGTTGGTGACAGAAATATGGTGGGAGATACCACTGACACGCTTTCTAGATTTTCACTTGACTCAAAGCTATTTTATGGCTAGCGTTACTTTTGTCAAAGCATTACCCTGGAATTCACTAAAACGTAAAGAACGTGTTAGGAAATAAATACGCTTTATGGAATAGGTGCCCACACACTATTTGGTATTACCTGGCCCAACTGCTCCTTTTCATAAATCTAGTCCTACTTTTTCCTCCCCCGCCAGTAAACTATTTTCTTTGTTCATTAAAATTACATTATTATTAATTTCAGTAAGCCCCTCCCCCCCACTGAGAAAGGACAGGTGAAAAAGGTAATCAAAGAGCCTGTGATTTGAACTTTGCTTCTAAGGTTCCTCAAGTGCAGTTTAAGTAACACACCTTACTGGTCCCTGAAAAAATCCCGAGTGCAGAGGAGCTTCACGTCAGAGGCCCTGTTACTGAAGTCTAACTAGAGTAGAACTTCTCTATAACAACCTTTCTTATTAGTGAAATTAAGTATAAGGCTGGTCTGTTTTTGGATCTGATCCGAAGAGATTTAATTAGTGAGGTACCACAAGAATCTCATTACGAGGGGGCTGGGCTCCAAGCCCTGCATCATAACACGCCTGCAACACAGCCACTGCCCGGGAACATCCCACCACTCTCTGGGCATGCAGGGCGATGCCTGATGGGTAGCTTCATCTAAGAAAACCTCTCGGATTTAGTTAACAATTTTGTTCGTGATGGTGGACAAAACCAAATTAGATCCATAAACCTAGACATCTAAATATTCTAATTCATGGCCTTCTGTCTATAAATTTTCGAAGCCTCAGCGATTTATCTCCATCTTCAAAGTTTAACATCTCAATCTTTTTAGCATACATAAAAGGTAATTCCTATACCCTAATAGAGTACTTGCTAGATGCCAGAATATAAAAATAGGCATTTAAAAAATACTGAGACTAATTACTATATAAGCTGCCTAAATATATGCATTTTCATTTGGGACATTTAAATATATATATATA
>NW_006771326.1:358138-366310 GCF_000442215.2 Lipotes vexillifer
TATATATATGTATTTTCATTTGGGACATATAAATATATATATATATATATATATATATATATATATATATATATATATATGACACACACATGTGAATTAGTATGATGGCAGAAAACTTCCAACATGGTGGTATAAAGGCAGCAAAGTGAGAACTCACATTCCTAGAACAGGAGGCTCGGACTTGGTATTAACCACAGAAAAGTGTTTCTCACAAACAGCAGTAGCTGCCTATGGGATTTCAACGTGACAAATGCAGAGCTGACTCATGGGATCAATTATAAAGAAGCAATACTTGTGGCATTAAAACAACAAAAACAATTCTGTGTTCTCATCACCTGTTAATTCCTGCGAAGGAGTCAGATGAGTCCCACGGATGGTTTTATTACCAAGTCAATAACCGAAGCTCTCCGCCCTCCTTCAAGCCTGCATGTGAATTCCGTACCACAGACGCCTGTGCCCCATAACCTTTTCACGATCTCTCATTAAATTCAACGCTACAAATATTTTTAAGAGACTATTCAAGTGCTGAGTTAAAGCTGAACTGCCAAGCTTTAATTTCTGATTATAAAAATCAGCTGCCCAGTGTTTCACAATGTTTGTGATCTTGCTTTAAATGGACTGCTGGTCTTGTTGAAAAAAAAATGGTTAAATCACAACAGAACTGGAAGAACAAGCCAGCTGTAACTTACCCTCCCTCCTCCAAGCAGACTCTCAGACCCTCTAAAAAGCATGCCTCCCCCGAAGAGACACAGCGATCATCCCCATTTTAAAGCCGTTCCCTATGACGCAAGGTGGAAGCACAGCGGCATCTGAGGTACTTACTGAATGTTTCTCCTGCTGGCCCATAACTCCATGGTTAGCTGGGATTGCTAGTGGTTTCATAATGAAGAAGCATATGCTGGACTGAACTTACACATCATGTACCAGTCTCTCATGGATGCCAAGTCACCCTTGACAGCACTGAATTAAAAGAAAAACGAAGAAGAAAGAAAGAAAGAAAGAGGAGAGCCAGCTGCAGCTTCAGGTCTCACTACCGGTGAGCTGAAAGCCCTCATACTTGTGGACCAGAAAAGGGATCCGCACGACCCTGCCAGTCTCCATTTTTATAACGCTGAAACTCTAGCCATCTCTGGCTACGACGAGACTGAGGAAACCTTATCCAGCTCTCAGTCCTCCCGGAGAACAAGATCATTTCTGAGACCGAAGAACGAGAGGCAGAAGAAAAGGGGGGAAAAAAAAAAAAGCTAAAATGGCTGACTGCACACAGACTCCCCTCCAAAAGGCTTCCTACAGAATGATCTCGGTCAGGGTGGTGGAGGAACCAGTCTTCAGCATTCAGCCAAGCATTGTTAATACTCTTGTCTCATTTGCAATCACACATACGGACCCCTTCGACCAAGGAAGAAAGGAGAAAGAGAAAGAAAGAAAGAACCAGGGCAGAGCGTGTGAATCGGGACCTCCTCCCTGGCTGCCAATGATGCTGACGGAGCGGTGACCAGTCATCTCTGTCCCACTCCACTAACCAAGTTTGCACAATTAATCTCAGCGGCATGACACTGATGGACATTTGATCTAATGATGTCTGTCCCTTACACTCAACACAAGCATGACTGCCAGCAAAAGAGTCACTAACAGAAACACGGCACATGCACACACACAATCTTGAGAAGCATGAGTCTGAATGCAATACACCAATATAATTACATTATTGTGCTTACTTTGGAGGACCATGGCTGCAGGCAGTTGGCATAGCAACGCACAAGGAAAGCCATTTCCTGGGTAGAGAGAAAGCTTCCTTTTCTAAATAAAAAATTCCTCTTAGGAAACAGGCGGCATTGCTGCTTCCTGCAGAAAGCAAGACACTGGAGTCTGTCTCTTAACCTGCAAGGCTCACACTCAATGCAGTTCTAGTGATGTAAGTGGATTTCTCTCTCGCCCTCCCTCTCCCTATATACACTGAAATATTCAGCTCAAACGGTACACACATTCCTTAAGGCTCGCCCCCTCCTCTACTTAACCATTTCACTCATTAAGGTAGCAATGGACAATTCAGATAAAGTAACGAGCTCTTGCCTGTAATTTATCAGCGGCTGTAGGTTAAGCAAGTCTCAGAGGGATGGAATCCATTGACTGCTGACTCCAAATAATATCTCTGAAGACAGGGTGGGAAAGCAGAGCAAGGACTCACTTGAACAGCTTTGAACTAAAATATGATTTTTCACCAAGGGGAAGAAACAAGAATGGCTGTGACCTCGTCCCCACCCTCGAATATCACTGTGCTATAGGAAACAAGTACCCACCAAAAACTCACAAAATGCAAGCTCTGTATAAATTTAGAAGATGTGATTTTTCACAAACACCCATACACACACACAGCACCTTGCAAATAATATCAAAATAAACCCACTCAGGTTTTTTTTTTTTTTTTTTTAAAAAAAAAACCAAATCAAACTTCTTTTAGAGGTAGAAAGTTGAAATTTAATAAGGTTGTGTAATTCTACCACACTGAATTCCACCCGGGTTAGTAGGTTATTTGAAAAGACAGCATTACTGTTGACATTTTAGCTTGGCAGCCCTGGTCCGTTTCTCATGGTCGCATCTATCTATAAATGGTACCCACGATCGAAAATAGCTATGGAAAATCTAGCTACTTGAGTACCTGACTTTGGAGCTGCCCGTACCCGCTGCTCCCTAAGCTGGCTCCCACACCACTTATTCTCTTTCCTCTCCCCTCACACCTGAAGGCAGCCAGGCCCCCCACTTCTCTATTTGGCATCCTTCTACCCCCAGCATGCCCCTTCCATAGACTTCTTATATCATCCACTCAACCTCTCGCCCACAACTAGAGGTTCTCCACTTTTTTTTTTTTTTTTTTTTTTTTTTTTTTCTTTAATTTTCAGTTTTTTTTGTGTTTTGTTTTTTGCGGTACGTGGGCCTCTCACTGTTGTGGCCTCTCCCGTTGCGGAGCACAGGCTTCGGACCCGCAGGCTCAGTGGCCATGGCTCACGGGCCCAGCCGCTCCGCGGCATGTGGGATCCTCCCGGACCGGGGCACGAACCCGCGCCCCCTGCATCGGCAGGCGGACTCTCAACCACGGTGCCACCAGGGAAGCCCTCCACTTTTTAATATGTTCAGGTCTCTCCCGTCTCAGAAACAAAACCAAAATCAGAAACCTTGCCAAGATCCTACATTCTCCCGCGGCTACTGTCTGACCTCTTCCCCACTTCACACCCAAACCTCTGAGGAATCACCTACTTTGGTTCCGTCACTCCCGCACTGCACCTCCCTCTCAAATGAAGGACCACCACGGTCCTGTTATAATGCCTGAGACGTCGACCAGTCACCCTTAACACCCTTGTCCACATCCGATCCGTCACAGTATCCCACTAATTACGTCTCTAACTTCCCTACAATTCAGATTTCTCTGCATCTCTGCTGCTACCATCCCACTCCAATCATTATTTTTTGCCGCGAAAACTGCAAAAGTCTCCTTACTGAACTGTCTGGATTCAGTTCTAACCTCGTCCACTAAACCCATTTGACAGACTGCCTCTGAGATCTCTGAAACACTAAAATCTGGTCATTTCATCTGAATCCATTGAGCCCCCTTTTCAAACCCAGACACACGCATGCCTTCCCACTGCTCTCAGCACACAGACTACAGCTCTTGTGGTATCTGCAAGACCTGCGTGTCTTCAAGACTCACCCCACACTCAGACCCTCAGGTCACCGCAAGCGGCTCTTGCTTCCTTGAAGGGGCAAGAGGACCTTTTCACATGTTATTTCCTCTGCCTTGAACTCGCCCTCACCCTCCCTTTCCTGATCGACTCCTACGCCACCCCTCAAAACCCACTGGTGAAATGCCCTCAAAACTGCCATCATGTTGTATATCACTCTCCTGTCATGCCGTGAGTTCATGCTTAATCACGAAATTATGTGCAATTAGTGTTTGCTTTCCCCCTGCTACACACCCCTCTCCTTGATGGCTGGCACCGTGCTTGCCTGCGTGCCACTGGACTTGCAGTGCATCGCACGCTACGTGTTGTATACAATCAACACTTTTTGAATGAATGAAACCCCCAGTGACTGGGAATGGACATTAGCAAGACGATATTTGATCTTGTAAACCAGTCCCTAACAAAAAAAGTCCCAGATATTTTTCTATAACAGACAAATGAATTATTTAAAAGTAAACAGTGCTGTTCTTTGACCAAGGGAAAAGGCAATATAATAGAGCAAAGAGAGTCTCTTCAACAAATCGTGCTGGAACAAACGGACATCCACACGCAAAAAGCATCATCATCATCTAGAAACAGGCCTTACGCCACCCACAAAAATTAACTCAAAATGGATCACAGACCTAAATGTAAAACGCAAAACTATAGAACTCCTACAAGATAATAAGAGGAAATGTACACAACCTTGAGTATGGTGACGCCTTTTTAGATACAACACCAAACATGATGCATGAAAGAAATAATGGATAAGTTGGATTCACTAAAATTAAAAACTTCTGCTCTGTAAAAGACAATATTAAGGGAACTAGAAGACAAGCCACAGACTGGGAAAAAATATTTGCAAAAGATATCTGATAAAGGACTCTTATCCAACATATACAAAGAATTCTTAAAACTCAACAGTAAGACAAAAACCTGAATTAAAAATGGGCCAAAGACCTTAGTAGAAACCTCACTAAGGAAGACACACAGGGCTTCCCTGGTGGCGCAGTGGTTGAGAGTCTGCCTGCCGATGCAGGGGACGCGGGTTCGTGCCCCGGCCCGGGAAGATCCCACATGCCACAGAGCAGCTGGGCCCATGAGCCATGACCGCTGAACCTGCGCGTCCGGAGCCTGTGCTCCGCAATGGGAGAGGCCACAGCAGTGAGAGGCCCGCGTACCGCAAAAAAAAAAAAGAAAAAAGATACACACATGGCAAATAAGGACATGAAAAGATGCTCCACACCATACGTCATGAGGGCAATGCAAATCAAAACAATAATGAGGTGCCACTGTTCACCTACTGGGATGGTCAAACCCTCAGACACTGACAACACCAAATGCTGGTTAGGATGTGCAGCAACAGGAACTGTCACTCACTGGTGATGGGAATGCAAAATGGTGCAGCCACTTTGGAAGGCAGTGTGGTGGTTTCTTACAAAGCTAAACATACTTCTACCTGATGATCCAGCAATCCCACTCCTTGATATATACCCAAAGCAACTGAAAACTTATGTCCACACAAAAACCTGCACATGAATATTTATAGCCATTTTATCCATAACTGCCAAAACTTGGAAACCACACCAAGAGGTCCTTTAGTAGGTGAATGTATAAGTAAACTGTGGTATGTCAGGACAGTGAAATATTATGCAGCACTAAAAAAGCAACCAGCTACCAAGCCATGAGAAGACATAGAGAAACCTTAAGTGCATATTACTAAGCGAATGAAGCCAATCTCCAAAGGCTACATACTGCATGTATTCCAACAACACGACATCTGGAAAAGACAAAACTATAGAGACAGTAAAAGATCAGTGGTGGTGGGTGGAGGGGAGGTGCACTGGGAATGAACAGGCAGAGCACAGAGGATTTTTAAGGCAGAGAAAATACTCTGTATGATGTTATAATGATGGATACACGTCATTATACATTTGTCCAAACCCATCTGTACTATACCAAGAGTGAACCCTAAGGTAAACTATCGAGTTTGCACAAATATGATGTGTCAATGTAGGGTCATCCTTGGTTAAAAAAAAAAAAAAAAAAAAGTACTATCCTGGTGAGTGAGGCTATGTATCCATGGGGGCAGAGATATATGGGAAATCTCTGTACCTTTTTCTCAGTTCTGCTGTAAACCTAAAACTGCTCTAAAAAATAAAACCTTGAAAATAGAAAACAAAAGGTAAAAGCTAGAAGCAACCCAAGCGTCCATCTATGAATGAATGCATAAACAAAATGTGGTATATACATATCAATACAATGGGATATTCGGTCTTAAAAAGGAACAAGATTCTCTAACGAGCTACAACAAGGACACGCCTTGAAGACACTGCTAAGGTGAAATGATTCAGTCACAGAAAGACAAACACTGTGTGACTACACTTGTATCAACTTCACAGACAAAAAGGAGAATGGTGATGGCCAGGGGCTGGGAGAAATGAGGAGTCATGTTCAATGGGTATGGAGTTTCTTCTGGGAAGATGAAAATGTTCTGGAGATGGATGGTGGTGATGGCTGCATACTGAGGTGAATGTACTTAATGCCACTGAACTGGACACTTAAAAACGGTTAAAATGATAAATTTAAATGTTATGTGTATTTTACTACGCACGCGAATAAAGCCAATGGCAACTCAAGAACTAAATGATCAAGCTGCACAGCTTTCACCCATCCAGCCCATGCCCCACAGGCCCACATGACAGAAACCTGTCTCCAAGGTGAAGTCAAATCACCTCCATGCTGATGGCGGCCGACCTTTTAGGGGAAGATTTCGCGTTGCCTGTCTTTGCAGAAAAACCTGTCACCTCTCTGGAGGAGGCTAACCTCATCGGGGACCCTGAGAGATGAGGTCAGAGTCACACATTCTCAGGCACTCGTGCTTTTCTGGGCTGAGACTGGTGAGATTTCTCTCCCAACCTGGCTCCACGCCTACAACCTACACATTTCAAAACTCATAACTGCAGTACTGAAATTTTACTATCCCTACTACCTTGTACAATGAAATACAATTATACCAGGTTATAATATGCCAAACATAAAATACGAACTGAAGATTTAAGAGAATCCCATATTACAGATTTTACACAAATAAGAAAAAAATCACCCTTAGGCTGATTTTGGTTCTATTTACCCTATTCCTTAACCATCTAGATTCAGCAAATAGCATTAAATAGATCCAGCTAGAAAAAGGACCACGTAACAGCTTTCTGCCTAAGAACTTCCAGTGACTTCTAAATTATCAGCAACAATGACCCAAAGGATAGATCATAACACAATTCAAGAAATTACTTAAGCCTTTCCATGCTAAATTTAAACCCATCATATTCATTTATACTTTTTTTCCACCTAAAGTATGCCCTTTTTAATTACTATGAAATTGAGAAAAATGGTCTGTTCTTCTCAGTAATTATCAACCACATTTAGGATTAATATGCGTTTATTTATTTAGAGCATCTATAGTGTTTATCCATAGATCTCCAAGTGCTCTGCAAACATTTAATTAAGCTTGGTCAGCACCCAAGGAAGCAGTAAAATAATGTATTCGTCCCTTCCCAGAAAAATAAAGTGTATGCGATTATGGAGTTAGTAGTTTGGAAGAGCACAACATAGAACTCCAGGTTTCTAATATGATTTACTTTATCCACTATACGTATGTTGATTGTTTTCCCCTTCTCCCTTCCCCAGAGCAAAAACTACACAGAGGTTGCAGAAAATCTCTTGGAGAGGCAGGAAGAATTTATTCTTCAATATCTGGAAACATAAAATTTTACAAATTTGAACCCTAATGTTTTATTGTTCATCAAAGAAATGACATCTTAAAGTGCTATTTTCTACACAACCACACCAAACCCACTGAGCACCAAGCCAATGCAAAACTGTGCAAGGTACGGTCAGAAGTTCCACTTCTCTTTTCCTAAACCCAAAACATCCCATCAGTGTTACGATTTCTTTCTAAACGAAACAAAAAAGAAGCTGATTATCTGACAAATTCTTCACACCGTAACCCATCCCTACATTTCACATAATCTGTTTCATCCTCGGGTGAACTTCAGACAGGTCCCCCCACACACCCCCCTCACAGAGGAAATCGGGGCTAAAATTTTTATTTTTTCTACTTTGACCAATAAAAAGGTACTTCAGGTTATTTATTTAAAGTAATTTAATTATGAAATAAAATGAGAGACACCAACACTATGCCTGATACATAATAACTGTTGAATACACATCTGAGTTTAATTTAAATGAAGGCTTCAGAAATACTAGGAACCATGACTTGAATTAGCACTTAGAAAGATCGAATTGTGCGTCCAAAAAAGATCACCCAGATATGCTCTAAAGACATATTCAAAGAAATCTTTAGGCTATGTCTTTAATTAAAAAACCTGTCTGTTGGGGCTTCCCTGGTGGCGCAGTGGTTGAGAGTCCGCCTGCCGATGCAGGGGACACGGGTTCG
>NW_006771326.1:366604-372771 GCF_000442215.2 Lipotes vexillifer
CCACAACAGTGAGAGGCCCGCGTACCGCAAAAAAAAAAAAAAGACAAAAGACAAAAAAAGACAACAAACTGCTTACGTTGCACCTGACTCATAACTGGAGAACTAATGTAACCTGTCTATAATAAACATGCTCACTATTTACATGGGCCATATTAGAAGAGAACGATTAAAAGATGGCATGAAAATGGGGCGTTCCCTGGTGGCCTAGCGGTTAGGACTTAGCACTTTCACCGTCATGCCCCAGGTTCAATCCTTGGTCACACCACCCCCCGCCCCCGCCTAAAAAAAAAAAAAGATGGCATGAAATGGAGACATGCAGAAAAACAAATAAAAATAAAGAAGGCTGTAGGCGAGTAAGAAATTCCAACATCCAGAACGGGGCTTTTCAAAATGCACAGACTTTTAACAGCTGATTTCACAAAGCTTACCTCATTCCCAAGAACCTGTTTTAATGAGACCAGACTTCACCTCAAAATGCTCAGCCTCAGAGGGGAAGTCCTTGTACACTGGTTGCAAATCATTTCACTGCTTTGTCTAAGGACGAGGCCTGAAAGTGGGCTCCTGACTTCAGTATTTCATAGAGTAGCACTCCAAACATAAATAGCCATTACTGGGCTTCCCTGGTGGTGCAGTGGTTGACAGTCCGCCTGCCGATGCAGGGGACGCGGGTTCGTGCCCCGGTCCGGGAGGATCCCACATGCCGTGGAGCGGCTGGGCCCGTGAGCCATGGCAGCTGGGCCTGCGCGTCCGGAGCCTGTGCTCCGCAACGGGAGAGGCCACAAAACAGTGAGAGGCCCGCGTACCGCAAAAAAAAAAAATATAAAACCAATTACTATCTTTATTACTAATTTGGCACGCAACCTATTCTCTTATAATTAATATGTTTGCACGAACACAGTAGTTTATTATCACTCTTATTTTTATTTAACAAAAAGAGAAATACTGACCACAAACTGGAATGTAAATTAGCTGAAAGCAGGGACCATACAACATTTTATCTCATATTGTCAATGATAAAATGTTTTATCTCTCGTACTTAACACACAGTAATTGCTCAAAGAATAAATGCATAAGTAATTCCACTTATACATTTTCAAAAGTAACCTGTGAAGCAGTATTACACCAGCTTTATTTTAAGCTGAGCAAACAGACATAGGATAGTTGTGCAACCATGAAAGATGTCCAATTTGCTTACTGACAAAATTAGGTGTTTTAAATAACTTGACAGGTGAAAAGAGTAGATGAAAACCAGCAAATCTAAATTTAACAGTGTACCATGTGTACCATCCAAGCGTCACTCTTACAAGTACAGAAGAGGGAAGATCAGGCTGGAGAACAATTCGTAGCGGGGGCGGGGTGGGGGTGGGGTGGAGGGGGAGGGGCTATTTGTAAAAGGGAGCTGGCCAAAAGCTCCAAGGTGACTGAACACCCTAATAAAATCTCAGGTTACATTATCAGACACATAAGGCCCAGAGGGAGGGGGACAGGAAGCTCTGCTATAGCCTGCATGTCGTTTACAGCAACCCATTCTAGACATCATGACTTAGGACAGATAATGAGTAACTGTAATGTTCAAACGGCAGAAAATCAAGATGATAAGGTGTTCAGAAAAGTTATAAGAAGTTAGGAATGTTTAACCTAGAGAAGAGGCTGAACAGAGCAGGGTCTCTTTAAATATCTGAAGCACACTTATGTGGAAATGGAACATGAATATTCATTTGTGCTGCTTTAAGAGATATCTAGAACCACAAACTAAGATACAGAGAGGCAGATTTCACTAAACATAAGGGAAGTTTCTTAATAATTAGGCCTTTCCTACAAGCAACAATAACTGCTATGATTTACAAAACCCTTTCTTTGTACCAGGCGGTAGGGTACAGTTTTGACACACATTACGTATGGACTGTCTCACAAATATCAGTGCTAAGTGTAACTAAAAATCTTAAAGCAGAGGATGAATGTCAGTGATTACACAGAAAGAAACAAATTTTATTAAGTGGTTTGACTGGCAGATTCCTAAAATCCTTTTACGTTCTTAAAGTTATCTTAACTATATGGCTGGTCCCAAACGTTAGCCAGTAGCAAGATGGGGGTAGAGGGGTAATATTTCCATTCAGATGGTCTATCTTGGGATAAGATTTCCTGGTGGTAACTATCCTTTATTCTGAAATCTTTATATTCCTACTTTGGCAGCCAGAGAGGAAATATTAAAATGCCCTTACTTTTTAAAAATTATAGTGATAATTGGACAACAGTTTAGAGGTTTTCTTTTTAACATCCCTTACTCTGCAAATTAAATGCTGTCAAACTTAGAAAAAGGTAAGTAAAAGGTGTTTTTCTTAACGGTAGCAATAATTTGAATTATTAAAAGTCGTACATAACTACATCATCAGTTTTATAGAAGGTTTATAAACTCCCTGAAATTATTTGATATACATTTTCAATATTCTTAAATACTACCAGAACACTTCCAATATTTTCTGGTGCAGAAGTTAGTAATTTTGTGGCAGTGTGTGTGTGTGTGTGTGTGTGTGTGTGTGTTGTGTGTGTTTTTAATTAATTAATTTATTTTTGGCTGTGTTGGGTCTTCGTTTCTGTGCGAGGGCTTTCTCTAGTTGCGGTGAGCGGGGGACCACTCTTCATCGCAGTGCACGGGCCTCTCACTGTCGCGGCCACTCTTGTAGCGGAGCACAGGCTCCAGACGCACAGGCTCAGTAGTTGTGGTGCACAGGCTTAGTTGCTCCGTGGCATGTGGGATCTTCCCAGACCAGGGCTCGAACCTGTGTCCCCTGCATTGGCAGGCTGATTCTCAACCACTGCGCCACCAGGGAAGCCCCCTGTGGCGGTGTGTTTTTATCTCTGAAAATGATGACTACCTTTAGACAACTGTAAGCTGTTTTAGTTCGTTAAAAAGTCATACTTACAAAAGATCTTTTAGCAAGATTTGGCTTGTTACTTATAATATTAGTGGACCTAACTTTTAAAATACACTAATTAATTACATAGTTATGCTGTGTTATGAAATAGTACTAATTGCCAGTGAAAACCCATTTCTGTATTGGAATGAAGCTAGAAAGGTTATTTAAATAGGGGGGAAAAATGCTGTGCTTTATTGATGAGAGATGCATGGTTCGAGAGGGGAAAACACCCAATTGCAACAAAAAAGACTGATGAATCAACCAAAGCCTATCAGAGTGGCCATTCTGTGCTCTAGCCTCTTTCCTTTAAAGGTACTTAAATTGTAGGTATTTAAAGTGGTTGAATTATATGATATATATTTCTTTTAGATCAAACTTAAAGTTTAAGTAACATAAAAGCAATATATGTTAAACTCATTTTAAAAAATAAATAATGTTCTGTATCAGGGACAGAGAAGACCTATGTCTTTATTTGATTCTGTGACCATGAACATCGAACACATTACTTGACACCTTTGACCTTAGAAGGCTTATCTCCTAACAGTGGAGATGCCATCACCAAACGTTCAACGCTGCAGAAAAGTCTGACTGACGAAATACATGAAAAAGCACCCTGACAACTGGTATATGTCATAAGGATTCAGTAAGGGTTGATTTTATTCCTTCCAAGATATTCTAAAAATTCAGCTGCACTCAAGGTTTGGGCAACCCATTAATTAATGTTGTATAGATGTGTTAATGCAGGTGGATCTATGATGCCTCTCCTAGAAATGTTAACTAATGCTAATTCTGGGAGTTTGATCGACACCAGCATGGAACCAGGACACTGCTGAGGACCAACCAACAGCATACACACTGTGCAAAAGGTATACAAAGGCATACGAAATACTGTCTGCTTCCAAAGACTCTCCTGACTCTTCAGGAATTTAATTTTAACAAACATATTTTCCTTTTTTAAATCTGAGGTTTTTAAATAAATATGTATAAATTTTCATAATGGTTCAATAATCTTCACTCTAAATGAAAATAACAGTATTTATAAGCAGCAGCATTCATCAGTGGACTTCACGACCAGGAATAGAATTGTGACTGCCCATCTGATGTAATTAAATATACTCCAGACAGGAAATGCTTCCAAGTAAATTTGCCTGGAAAATAATTAAATATAGAAGAGACTGTCTCAGTATAGGAAATATTTTAGATGCCACAGAAATTTTTTAAATGTTCCCTTGAAAAAGAAGCCAGCCTCCCACCATGACCACATGAGTTTAAGATGACAATATTCAATCTTCCTTCTCATAAATAAATGAATAAACAAAGCCCAAACCACCCATCTAATTTCTCCCTCTCCTTAAAAGCTCTGAAAAGGCAAACAGAGTATTTTACCCTATTCATATTTTAGTTGCGCTTTGAAATTTTCAATTACTACCATGCTGGTATTTTTAAAGGACAAGACTAGAATATTTAACTGTATGTATCAGACAACTATAATTGTTAGAATTGCTCACAACTGGCCAGATGAATCACATTCATGGAAGATTATACCTCCTGATTGTGCCATAAAGTAGCAGTTCACTGTATTAACACACAACCATAAATCTATAATGAAACACTAAACAGAATAAGTAGCATTCACTCATTTATTCTACACTTAACCCCCAAGACAAAGTGGGACAGGACAGGAATACAAGAAATCAGGTATGACCTTCAGAAATCATCCCGGTTAGTTCAATAGTGTGGTGGATATAAGCAAAATGTACTGTGCATCATACGAAATGGTTACTAAAAGGCTGCCTTGGAGCAAATGTATAACAAAACCTATTTTTCTTGATGGATTGTACTTTATAGGTAATGCTTTTTCAAGGAGGTGAAGCCAAGAAAAAAAAAGAAAAAAATCTCTTGGGCCAAAACAACATACCATTCAATTCAGTGGACTTTTTAAAAACAAAAACCAAAACTAATAAGATATTAGTATTATACACTCAGCCATAAAAAAGAATGAAATAATGCCATTTGCAGCCAACGTGGATGCAACCAGAGATTATCATACTAAGTGAATTAAGTCAGAAAGAGAAAGACAAATACCGTATGATATCTCTTATATGTGGAATCTAGAATATGCCACAAATGAACCTATCTACGAAACAGAAACAGACTCAGGGACACAGAGAACAGACTGGTGGTTGCCAAGGGGGAGGAGGGTGGGGGAGGGATGGATTAGGAGTTTGGAGTTAGCAGATGTGAACTAATACATATAGAATAGGTAACGCCAAAGTCCTACTGCATAGCACAGGGAGCTATATTCAGTATCCTGTGATAAACCATGATGGAAAAGAATATGAAAGAGAATATATATACATACGTATAACGGAATCACTCTGCTGTACAGCAGTAATTAATACAACATTGTAATTCAACTATACTTCAATAAAAAATGAATTAAAAAAATATCATACACACTACTAGAAAGCATGGTATTTACAATAAAGATAAAAATGCAGTAGGGAAGCAAGTGAGACAACCGCCTAAAGGGGGAATTTCTCTAAGCGAGAAGGGATGCAGCAATCTATAGTGACCACTGACCTCAAAGAATGTACAAGTGGACATTTCAGCTCTTACCAGGGCAAACTTACCATCTCAAAGTTGGGAGCGGAAAAACTTCCAGTCCCTTCCCCAAGGCGGCGCTACCCTTTCAGATATTCTGCTGCAGTAGCTGATAACTGAAGCACACGGAATCTCAGAGCACCATTATGAGAAGTAAACCACACGTGGTGATGACAAAGGAAACCAACCACTGGTGTCTTAACATAAGCAGGACAAGTGGAAGGAGTGAAGGTAGCATATTTATTTAGACCAAAAAGGAAAAAGGGAGCCAGCAAAAAAAGAAAAAAAGATACTCAAACTAGAGGATAACAAAGATATAATTCGAGGAAAATAGTAAGAAGGTTAGAGAAGTTTTTAAATGCATCGCGAGGTACTGTTTATTTATTTCGCACTATCAAACTGAAACAATTTGTAATACATTACATTATCCTGAATCTAAAGTATTAATCACGCACAGGAGGCTGTTGAAATTACTCCTGGTGAGGATCTTTTTTTGAGGGTATGGGAGTGGGTGAGGACACCAAAAACGTATAGCCTTATCGGTATTAGCGTAAGACCAAAAACTGAGTTTTAAAGGTTGTCTAGGGCTTCCCTGGTGGCGCAGTGGTTGAGAGTTCGCCTGCCGATGCAGGGGACACGGGCTCG
>NW_006771326.1:373394-393931 GCF_000442215.2 Lipotes vexillifer
GCGGCATGTGGGATCTTCCCAGACCAGGGCTCGAACCCGTGTCCCCTGCATTGGCAGGCAGACTCTCAAGCACTGCGCCACCAGGGAAGCCCTAACACACTCTTTACAGTTATGATTAGGTCATACTTTCATACCACACAAATGTTTGCGTAAAAAGTTTAAGTATTTTATAATTCCACATAATGGCTCATAATTATCTTAACAGGGAAGAGGAGGCAGAGAACTTTCTGGGGGGAAAAGGGGCTCCAGAGATAAAATTCCTAAAAAGAAACACTCTCTAAATGAGAAATGCTAAATAAATTAAGTAAAAATATGTACCTTTAAAGATTACTACAGTAACTACAAAAAGGACTGCTGGTGACCATCCAAACCAATTAATTAATATATTTAAAAACGATTATTTAATATAAAGCATTTTAAAATTCCTCTGATTCCATCCCAAGTTAGCTTGAGGGCTTTGCATTTTCTCCTTGTATCTATGAAGAGATTAAGCAGCAAAAAGGAAAAGGAAGTAAGGGGAAGAATCACACAGGAAACAAGGTAGGGGCAGCCTCATAGGTGTGCAAGCTCAGCCGTCTACAGGCCCTGCTCTCAGGAGGGTCCCACACTTGGTTTTTTCACGGAAAGCTATTTCTGCGGGAAAGAACAAAAAATGGACAAATTGTGGTTACTAAGACTAGGGTACTTGGCCGATATTTTCTTGAAAATAGACAAACTGAGCTTGTCACTTCAAGGAAAACAGCTGATAGCACTTCCCCAAGGATAAAATTTTAGCTTTCAAGTAAAAATTAGACATTAGGAAAACATGTCCAATCCCATAAGCCTGATAGATTCCCAATAATTAAGGGCTTTTGACATGAGACTGGTAGTGATACTAACAAGCGTGAATTTTTTTTATATTGCGTAACACGCCAAAATTTGGAAGACGTAAATTCAATGACGAATGCATGATGTTATAAAATCACACATGAACAGAAAGACCCATTCGGTGTGTAAGTAAGACGAATGGGTTTCAATAAAAGAAAAATTTTAAAAGCTAACTGACAGGGCGTTATGTTCCTCATTGCAGCGGCAAGTTTAAGGAACTACTACCGTTTGTCAAATTTTGGTGTAGTGTATCAGGAAGATTATTTGAAGAAGCCGCTAAAACTTCCCTCCCTTTTCCAACTACCTATCTGTGTGAGGCCATACTCGATATACTTCAGCCAGAAAAGCACATCACGAAAGACTGAATACAGAAGCAGATATGAGAATCCAGCTGCCTTCTACTAGGCCAAACATTAAACATATTTGTAGAACTACAAACCACCACCACCCTTCTTCTCATTTTTTCTGTTTTGAAAACATAGTTACCTCTCACTAGAAAAACCCTTATGTTAACGTATAATGGGTTTATTATGTTTAATTAACCAATGAATACATATTTTTAAGTTTCTCAGTTTCAATTTTTAATATGCCAAGAAATGATGTAGATAATTCATATAAACAAAAGCTGCTGGAGCCCTCAAAAAGTTTTTTTTCCTTAATAAGTGTATTTATTTATTTACTTTTGGCTGCATTGGGTCTTTGTTGCAACACGCGGGCTTTCTCTAGCTGCGGCTAGCGGGGGCTACTCTTCGTTGCAGTGCGCATGCTTCTCATTGCGGTGGCTTCTCTTGTTGCGGAGCGCGGTCTCTGGAGCGCAGGCTCAGTAGTTCTGGCACACAGGCTTAGTTGCTCCGCAGCATGTGGGATATTCCCGGACCAGGGATCAAATCAGTGTCCCCTGCATTGGCAGGCGGACTCTTAACCACTGAGCCACCAGGGAAGTCCCGCTCAGAAAGTTTTAAGAGTGTAAAGAAGTCCTGAGATGGACAAGTTTGACAGCTGCTGCTCTGAGATGAACCAGAAAATGATCAGCCTCTTGGCTCTTTGTAAAAACCCAGTTGTCGGCTGTCCTTAGATTCCTTTAAGATAAAACCCTGTAAGGTCCTACCTCAGCTGAACCTTCTAACGACACATCCACTTGCAGGAAGGCTAGCTGCTCACACCTTCCCCATCTAACTAAAGTTAGTACCAAAAGTTAGGCAAACTTTTCTGCCGAGGAGGAATAAAAAGACTGCAGTGCTTGTTAAGAATGCCCATTACCGTCAAGGGCACTGAGGGCACCAAGACTACTGCCGAGGCCCAAGTATTCTCTTCATCACGCTTGGCTGGGATGTGCGTATTTCATAAAGTAACAAACGGCAAAATGATCTTTTTCTTGAAAACGTTCCCGAGTATTCCGAAATTCCTGATGATTCCAACAGGTGTCTGAAGGTTCGGTTTAAAATTCTGGATAAAGACGTGGACGGAAAGTGGACGTACACGAATAATTAGTGAGGGGGAAACGCTACAACTTACTTTGAGATTTTAACCTTATTTTCTAACACTCCTAAATGCCTTCCGGATTGTACCAAAGCCACAGGTGACCGATTATCACTGCTATCCTCACAGACATCTGAGTAAAAGTCAAATCAGCCTGAATACTTTCTTTCTCATTTTCAAACCTTTCCCTTCGGAATTCCTCCGCCATTTATTCCAGTAGCGATTCATTTCTCAGATCCGGCCCACTCTGTGGTCACATCATGTCTCCTCTAGGCTAGCAGTTCTAAACTCTGCATCACATCTAACCACCACCAATATTCCACTTGCAAGTGAGAAAGGAAGACACAGGAAAAAATAAAAGGCTACTGACCCCATACTAGGTTCATAAGAAATTGCTCTAATACAATTGTTCAGTAAGCCTTTTATTTTTTTTCAATAGATTCTATAATTATTTGTTTTCCTAACTGTCTTAAAGTTATTTTTTCAGCCTATGTGTAATTTAAACTATCACAAAGGCTGTGAGGTACACCTGTGAACTGGGTATGTTCAAGTCAGTCATTACTACTGATATTCTTAATACTACTGAACTGTATACTTAAAAATGGTTAAGATGGTACATTTAGTGTTACATATTTTTTTAAATAAATGTATTTATTTATTATTATTATTTTTTTTGGCTGCATTGGGTCTTCGTTGCTCCGCGACGGCTTTCTCTAGTTGCGGCGAGAGGGGGCTACTCTTCGTTGCGGCGCGCGGGCTTCTCACTGCGGTGGCTTCTCTTGTTGTGGAGCGTGGGCTCTAGGCGCAGGCTTCAGTAGTTGTGGCATGCGGGCTCAGTAGCTGTGGCTCGTGGGCTCTAGAGCACAGGCTCAGTAGTTGTGGCGCACGGGCTTAGTTGCTCCGCGGCACGTGGGATCTTGCCGGACCAGGGCTTGAACCCGTGTCCTCTGCATTGGCAGGCGGATTCTTAACCACTGCGCCACCAGGGAAGTCTCAGTGTTATATGTTTTTAATAAAAGAAAAGAAAAAGAGTTGAATTATGCACTTTAAATAGGTGAACTGTATGGCATGTGAGTTGTAACTCAATAAACCTGTTATTTTTTTAATCTGTAGTTTGTTCTTAATTAGTTTCTGTAAAAGAAGGGGAAAAAAACCTTCCTACTGAGATACGGATAATGACTAATTTTTTGAGAGGATAAGGAGGGAAATTTATACACAAAAATATGTACAAAATCTAGTAGACATGTAAAAATTACTTTAATATGAATCATTAAAATTTTCCTTTCATGAGTGATGTCAACCTAACACCCATACATCGAATCACATGCTAGAGTTTCTTCCAGAGGTTGGTCAACAATATCTTCTAGCTAATAGAAAGGTATTCCAAAGTTGTTAATGTTTTAACACAGGATTCAAAATCAAAAGAGAACATTTCTAGTCACCCAATGTTTCAAATAGTGAAAACAGACAACTTAGAATGGATCCGTTAATTGTAAAAAAAGGTCAGTCCAGCCCTGGTAGGAAATAGGTCTGAATGTCAAAGTAGATTTTTCCGAAGAAAAGAGACATTTTTCAAATCAGTGTGTAGCACTGCAAAAGCTCGTGGCAAAAAAAAAAAAAAAAAAAAAAAAAAAAAAAAAAAAAAAAAAGAAAAAAAAAAAAAAAAAAAATCACATAAGAAATGAAATGGCTGAAGACGAAAGGATTGTTGCTATTGAGACTAAAAGTTAAATTTTAGCCAAATATATTTAAAACCTGAACAGGCACAGAGAGAGCCACCAGTGTTCACAGTTAGAGGCAGGACAAAGTGGCAGTGATCTTTCTGACAAATAAATTGCTTGAAATATTGCATGACATGCTACACAACACCCTGATTACTTTCAATTTCCAAGTGCAACCAAAAGATGGGTCCAATTATGACATCAATACAAGCTTTCTTTCAGAATGGAATGAAAGAACAGTAAATCCCAGTGGCCACGGGAGTTCTGCAGCAGCGATGATGTCATATATAAAAATAGACATCCTCTAACAGAAGCTGAAACTTGTGTAAACAACACACTGCACACTATTCTCAACTGCCTTGCATGAATTTGCAATGCATGCTGTTAATAGCACGAGATTAATCATTTCATATTTTACACTATTTCCTGATTTACATTTCAATTTCTAAACAGACTCTATGGTGTAATTTCTCAATCTGTATAAATTAAATCAACATAAATACCTGATTATAACTGCAAGAAAGAGAAATGGTCCCCCCAAAGCAAGGAGACAGAGACCACCGCAGCAGCTTTAACAGGCTGCATTTTGCCAGGAATGCAACGCTGTTATGTCCACCTATTGTTCAAAGACCTTTCCACAGGAAGCCTTTCTGCAGGATTTTAAAATGCAACATGGTCTAGGTGAGGAGGGGCTAGTAAACCTGCTGAGAATAAGCATGAAAAGCAAAGGATACTTTCGCCACTTCTCTTTAAAAGACTCTCTGATGCAAATATAAAAACTCTGGGGCATGCATACAACAGTATCTACCAAAATGTGGGGAGGGCAGGTTTGTATCTATCACTCCTATCAACAGTCTATCCACATCCCCTCTTTCCATTCTTTACTTCCCAATTCATTTCTTTTTTCACATTTCTATTGGGCTTTCTTGGATTAAAGAAGACTTTCCTTTGAGCAAAGACAGTAAGGCCATTCAGGAAGCCACTTTATGGCCTGATTCCTCAAGATGCCTGGTTTTTGAGCCTCCACAGTACCTGGCTTTCCCTCTATCTTAACTGCCGTCGATTTATCTGTATTTTGTGCGAGGCCATAACGTCAATGAGGGCAGATTCTGTCTGTCCTGTAGATCTTTACAGCCATGGAGTCTGGCACAGCCCTGAAACAAGGTGGGCGCTCAATAATGTTCATTAAAATAATAAAAGCATATAAATGAAAATACTGAGCTTTCCTCTCTATGATACAAGAAACAGAATACACAAATTTTCTGAAACTCCATCCTATTATAATTCACAGAGAGGGATTGAGGACCATACTGAAGACAAAGGCTTTAGATTTAATTAAGCAAACAAACGCCTGATGAAAGATGAAGAATAAAAATATTCAAATAATTAAGAAATTTCCCCATACTTGAATAATTTCTGTATATGCACATAAACAGATTTTAAATATCATCATTGAATAAATTAGTCAACTGGGATATGAACTGTTTTAAGTTAAAATCTTAAGATTTTAATATTCTCGGAAATATTCTCGGAAATTTAGTAGACACACAAGTCACTGATACACAACATATGCTCTTACTGTTAAGTAGCATATATTGGATTAAAGTAGGAAGACCTCAGTAAATAAGTAAAGAAAAAGTGACAAAGCAAAGCCTTACGTAACATGAGGGAAAATATTGCCTATTTCTAATGCGAGAACAACAGCTCATGTCAAAAAGTCTAACGTCAGGGCTTCCCTGGTGGCGCATTGGTTGAGAGTCCGCCTGCCGATGCAGGGGACGCGGGTTCGTGCCCCGGTCCGGGAAGGTCCCACATGCCGCGGAGCGGCTGTGCCCGTGAGCCATGGCCGCTGAGCCTGCGCGTCCGGAGCCTGTGCTCCGCAACGGGAGAGGGCACAGCAGTGAGAGGCCCGCGTACAGCAAAAAAAAAAAAAAAAAAAAAGTCTAATGTCAAATAAATGTGCATAATCACACAAACACTGTAATTTTTTCATGTTTCAATATTTAAATTTTTTTTTTTGAAATTAATCTACTAAGAAGTCCTTAACTGAAGATGAAACCAACTTAAATCAAATCCATCACTTAAAAAAAAGTGATAGATTATATTCAGAGATATATATGATATATATAACCTAGGAATGATTATATAACCATTAGAAGAAATAGTACTTGTCTTATATTATGAAGAATAACCTTATTAAAAATAGGACTCATTTTCATACGCCTCATATAAGAATCAATCTTATTACATTGGCGCTATGTTAAAGCTATTGTATTATCGCTGACTATAATAAAAAAATTAATTCCATGATGTTTTTGTAATATTACATTGTATTCAACTTAGATTATATTAACTTACTTTTATGCAGTATTTTTATTTCTTTTGTACACCTGCACCAAGAACTTTAAACTAAGCCTGACCTACAGAAAAATTCAATACATAATTATTAAACGGTGCCCTGAAGTGTATATTCCCATTGTAGAAAAGGATTACTAACAGAACGTGTGGGAAATACCTTTTTCTATGACCGATGGGTTCTCCTTATTTCCAAAAGTTTGCACTGACTGAAACTTTATAAGTAAGTTTTATGTTATATTGTGTTTGAATCCTCCTAATTCAAATTTGTATAAAGTAAAGCCACACTTTGGGGGGTAAGTAGGAGTGGAGGTGGAAAGTCAATCGGAACCTCAAAGAGTGGAGAGCATTTTAATTATGCAACCAGCCCTGGAAGGCTGCAAAGGTAGGAAACGTCAGTCGGTACACATCACCTCCACAGCACAGACGGGACAACTTTTCCTCAGTCTTCAGTCTAATATCTCTGTACAATTTTCACACTTTCTAAACGAGGAAGAGAGCAGAGCTGGGTTTTTTTTTTCCCCATTAAAAAAAAAAAAAAAAAAAAGGAATAAAAAGATGACAGAACAGGTATGTGCAGGTACGTGCCAGCTTCCCCATCCCGGCATCCAGGTGAAAGCAAGAAGGCCCTTCTTCCCTTTTAAGTCCTCTCCCTCTCCTCTCCATTCTTTTTATGGAACTCACATTTCCCTACCCACCCAAATTTCTAGAATAAATTACCCACCAATGCAGAGGGGGCCTATAATTAGGCGTAAAATAAACAGGTTTCCCCCCCACCCACCCTATTCCGAGCCTGTCGACAAGGTAAACCTGTCCGAAGTCCCAAGTCAGTCTAGAAATGACCCCAAATTCCCCAGCCTCTGCCGGGAACCTTATCCACGACCTGACTCTGCCACCTGCCTCTCTCCCCTCAAAGACTGAAAATTCGTGCCGCATCCTGTTTTCTGGCAGTCTTAATTAAACACAGCCTCAACCCAACTCATCAAAATGTAGAAAATGCTAATGAAAGCCATCTCCAATCTTGCCTTCTCACTGCATTTTAAAATGCTTATTCTCTGCAAACCTCACACACTTGCCTTGAAAAAGTGACCTGAAAGCACTCTACATGGACTGTGCGAGTATTCGTGTTTCTGAAGAAATTACTATCATCTGTCTTAAACTGCTGCAACACGTCTGATTTTTAAAAGCGTACATAAGGTATACATCAAAACCCAGTGCACATTTTAAATTCAATTCCTACTTCTAAATGGGAATTAGACTAACCTGTAATTTCTCATACTGAAAAAGAGGACTAATTACATACTGGTGTACCTTTTAAAATATTAAAGTTATATACGTTTTAAGTATACATGTACTAGATAAAAGCTCAAAACACGGGTGCAATTTAAAAAATTTTTATACAGTTTTACCAGAATCTTATCAAATTTAAAAACTATCAACATTTTTTAGATTTGCCACATCACTGGAAAATTAGCAGCGCTTCTAAAATAAAATACAGCTATTATGTCACCTGTGACACCTTAGTATGCATTATATTGTACAGAACGTAAAGTAATGGCCTTACTTTAATTTGAAAAGTTATACAAATATTTCGTGTTTTCAGGCGAGGTTACTGTAATAGGCAAAGATATTACATTGACAGTAGCCTTCCTCTAATGTGAATTAAATTATTCATGATCTTTTTCCTGGGCAATAAGAAAACACAACCATAACATTTAACTAGTTACTTAACCAATTAGTTTCCAGAGATAAATGAGTTTTTCTTCCCTGACTCCAAACTCCCTGATAACCCCAAATTTGACCCAAAATTTCAAACGAGTAATGCTGAAACCGTAAATTAGTCATATATTGGCATGAAACAAATGAGCAAAGATACTATTATAGGCCTCAATTAAAATATAGAATGACATAAAAGCATGAAATCTGGTTAAAAATCAAGCGCAAATAAGAAAATGCAAGCGAATTGTAAATTCTTATTTCCTTTTTGACAAAGCCTTTATTCTGACTAAAATTCTACCAGTGGTCTCCCAAAATGCTCTCACACTGGGATTCCCGAAATTTAAAGCGTTCACCTATAGCCTTTAAAATGTAAATGTCTAACGGATTTGCCATAAAACTTTCACACAAAAAGCAGTTAAAACACCCACAATGCCTATCTGCCTGTCTTTCTCTCTTCATGTCTTTATGCGCAAAGCAGGTTAGTTAAGAAGTGTGCTCCACTCATTCTTAAAAATATGTAGTCTGCACTTTTATTCGTTCTTCAAAGAAAGTGAGCAATTTATCCCTAGGTCTGCACAAATAAAGCGGCCTGAGACATCAACCAAACCACTGATAGTTTCAAAGTTGTAAGGGATTTTACTAAATCAGGGCAAAATACAAAAGAACAAGACCAAGCAAAACACATCAATATTATAAACTCATTAGTCACAATGCAAATTCACAAATGAACTGAGGTTAGT
Source organism: Lipotes vexillifer (assembly GCF_000442215.2). Taxonomy (NCBI): domain Eukaryota; kingdom Metazoa; phylum Chordata; class Mammalia; order Artiodactyla; family Lipotidae; genus Lipotes; species Lipotes vexillifer. The sequence goes on from NW_006771326.1 coordinate 382,276, forward strand.
ATTAGGAGACTGCACACAAATTACAATACCTGAGATTTAGTGCATTCCTTTGAGCCAAAATGAAATGAGTGCCATAGAGGAGGAAAGGAAAAGATGACATTATCAGACATGCTACAGTACATCTGCCAAAATGAAGATCATGTTAAATTAGGTTAAGAATGACCACACAGCACTGGCTACAAGTATGATGTTCTTTATGTCCCTTAGCCATGCACCTGAAATGCACCTGCAACCATTTAGGTCGCCTGTGAAATAGGACCATGCACCTTTTCAACAAACTTTTCACCCTGGCTCCCGCCTTACTAGGGTTCTTTCAAAAGGAGTATTTCTGCTCGGAATAAGTAAATGTGACTTAGGGCTAATTTCGTTGTTTTCATAGGTTAAAATCATGTACTTAGGCAAAATAATAATTATATAAATAAAATTAAAACACAATTTGCATGAAAAGACGGGATTCAATATTTAGAATTATGACACCTGTTGCCCATCTGAACTCACTCAGAAAAGTTAATACCACCATGTCACATATTAGCAAACTGGTACCTGATCCATCAGTGAGCAAGTTAAATTTTTCACCCTGGTACTGAATTTTCCCTCATAAAAGTACCTGTTGACCAGGTAAGACATTTTTTAAAACCACTAAAAAAAAAAAGTAATCTTGAATAATTTTTAAAAACCACACATTTACAAAAAAATCATTTTAAAAAGGGGGGGAGGTGGGTGTTTTCCCCATAAAGGGGGAAAACATGGGGATAGGAGAGAGAAATAATTATAAAATGACACCCCCCAACTTAAATGGGACAAATGTAAGTATAAAATCAAACCAATCAGCTTTAACACTAAATTTTTAGTAACCCACACTGCCGCTAAATATCTTTGTATAGAATCTGATTTGGAAAAATAATTCCAAAGCAGAAAGCGTATTAACAATATTAGTAGATTGGACTACTAATGTGTACAACTATTTTTAATCCATAGTTCCTTCTTCCATGATGCTACATGGACACTAAAAATACTACCTTCTTTTATAGACAATGGTAACAAAAAACCTTTCATAGGTTTTTTCAAAAAAATACCAAGGCTCTGCAGCAGGCAAACAAAGCTGACTTTATGATGAGCAAAGAGCAACCCTTTCCAAATGAGCTCAATGAAATGATTCAACTATGAAATTCATGTTAAATTAAAATTGTGCACATGGGCAGTGAGAGGAGCACGCTGAGAGCTGGTGGCCAAAACTGCTTAAATATTCAAATACAAAGGGCTCTCAGAAATAGAACACATCAAGTGCGGGTATAAAATGCATCACTTCAAGTTACCAGAAAATTAAGTACATAGTTTTAAGTCTATATACATTTTCCCATGCAGTTTGCATTTATACTTATTTGCAAAAAGAAAGAAGAGGATACGGAAGACAAACAAATAAGAAATGTAAAATAGTTGTCGTTTACCTATTTTTATTTTTTCATATTTTTATTTTAAAATTAATTTCACGAATGAGTGCCCATTTAATGGTATTATAAGTATAGATAAACCATATTTGACCTTATTATGACATATGGAAGAATTCAAGTTACTTTCTTCTTGAAAACAGAAATCCTCAAATATATTTGCCACTATTCTCGGTGGGCCACCAGGGCACATGGACACAGCGCAGCTGAGCGGAGAGAAATGAGTGAGAAAAATAAGGCTCCCAAACTGACTGCGCTGGGGTCTTGCACAAATCACTCATTATCTGTGCCTCCGTTTCCTCAAACATAAGTAGTTTCTTCACCTAATATTTAGGAAATAAATGACAATCAAGTGGTGAAAGCATTAAAGAGGACCTCTGAACCTATGACAAATGCTTCAGACCATCTTTACACTGCGATTTACAGAAGCATCATTTCAAATCATGCTCTCACTTCATCATATTTAAAACAAAAAATTCTCAGATAATGTTCTCACAATGGTATGAAAATAATAGGTCATTTTAAAATATCCAACTTTTGAATAAAAAAACAGGTATGATACCCGTCACTGGGGACGGTGAGGGAAAGGGCAAAATTTTAGATTAAGATAAGAACCTAAAAATATCCCAGTTACAACTGTACATGCTGACCACAAAGCTGATCCTCAGAGACCATGTTAAGAAATAAAAAGGCTAAACAATGCCTTTTGATATCTTATTTCAATGCTCCTTAAACTATTCATATTATGTGTGTTTCCAGAAAAATCTGCACTTTGAAAAAGTATACCACAGAAAGGAATTATTCATCAAAAATGGAAAATGTATGCCTTTTCACAAAACTCCCAACAAAAAGCTATAAAGATAATTATTATACTTGTATAACTTACCGTATGATAGCCTCTAGGCAAAGGTGGTTTGCCCACAGGATAAGGATCCACAGTATCAATAATCGTTTGTCTTTCCCCCTTCTGGTTGATTTTTCTAAATCTCCTTCGAGACTGTCGATGAGAAGCTTGACGCTGAAAATATTCTTCATTTTCATCCATATAGTCTACCTGAAATAAAATCCCCCAAGATTTCATTTCTTCAAACACCATGTTCCATATTAGGATTAGATGCAGAATAAAACTTACAGATAGTCCACATTCATTCACTGTGCAAAGACATTTGTAGACAAACTATCTCGACAGACTTCAAATGTTTTTGAACTTCTCTGGAACTAACTGGTTCTGAGTAACTTTTCTTTATAAGAGAAAAGAGGCATTTTCAGTTCCACTTAGGACAATATGGGTAACTCTTGAATTTCCTGCAGTCTCAAAGGGAAGGATATTTTCAGTAGTCTTTGTTCTGATTTATTAATGAAAGATCTCACAGGATACATCACCATGCATTATGAAAGCAACTGCCCCATTGTCTTAACTAAAGCACAAAAACTCTCATGAAGTAAATCTGTTAAAAAAAAAAAAAAAACCCCAAATCCCAAATGACTCAGACACGACTACTGGCAGGATGACTTTGGTAGATTACTTAAGGGCTTTTCCTCCTACTTTCCTTCTTCGGATTCAGTTTCTTTCTTTCTTTTTTTTTAAATTATAAATAGCATTGCTCTCAGAAAATAATTTCCTCATTTTAAACATTTAGAAAGTGATGAATGGACTGACAGAAGAAAAGTTACGTTCGGTTAATCCCCATCACACTTACATAGCGTATTGCTCACAAAAGCGTATTTAGATTCTAAGATGGTTCTCACCCTGACAAACCTAGTAGGTTAGCATCATATGGACAAGGACAAAATCGTCAAGGAATTTTGGAGATCAAAAATCCTTCAGCTCAACACAAAATAGCAGTAACAGAGACCAAAATCTCGAGGAAATATCTAAAACGCTTTTCAAGACCTGTGGCTGGAAAACCCGACGTATCTGCCCACATTTTTCCACTCCTAAATCTTGACTCACCACCATGCCACTTTCTCACTTGACAGTACATTTTGGGAAAATTTACCAAAAGTTTTCACTAGCTTTGATGAGGAAGCTCCCATTTCTGACAAACCTCTCTCCTCCATCATAGGGAAAACACCTACAGCTCCTCTGAAGACAGGTGTACAGGCATCTACCAAGTATTTTATTAAATATGAACAAAAAGCCTCCACCATCATCTACTTTAGGCCATCACTTACTCAAAAAGTTTCCCTGCCCAGATAGATGCTGGATGGGAAATATTATGCACATCAGCCAACAGAATGTCTCTACTGGGCACTCCCTCCAATCTTATTTTTGTTGCTGATTTTTTTAAGGGGCACATAGTGCCCCATCTTAAAATCCTTTTTATATAGTAAGGAAGAATGTGACAGGCTTTTCTTAAAGCATCAGTAAAAATAATTATGTTGCTAATATCTCTTCTAACGTTATGTGTTTTTGCATATGTCTTACCTCAATATATTTTTAAAATCACACTATTCAATTAAAAAGAGATAAAAGTCTCAACAGAGTATTTAACCAGCATAAAAGTCCTCCAAATTTCTTTCAATTAGATAATGGAATTGAACTGATTTCCTTATGTCAATTGTTGCCTGAATACATATCACGGTGTCTCATTTAAAGTATCTCACTCATTCCAACCAATATTTGGAGAGCTAAAATCCTGCAATTCCAAGATTCTCCCCAAGTTTAAAGTATCTCAATCATTCCAACCAATATTTGGAGAGCTAAAATCCTGCAATTCCAAGATTCTCCCCAAGTTTAAATTAAATGGCATTTTCACAGACTGATTTATAAAGTTCAAACACCAAACATTTAGGTACGTGACCCTTTTAAACTTTCTTTTTCATTATTTGAATCCCATAAATAATTATAACGATTATGAACTAAAACTCAAAAAGTTATGAAATAAATATACCTAAAGTTATGAAATATATAATACACTATTATAAGTAGTTTGTGGAAATACTTTAATTTCATAACTTTTTTTAAGGGAAAAAAGTCTTCACAGAAGTATTCTTACCACAATCATTTCAGAAGGCTCTAACACAATGCATTCACAGCCACGCCTAAAGCTTCCTGCAGAACGCTTGCCAAAGCTGGAACGAAAAAAAAAAAAGATTTAAGAAATACAAATTATGAATTTAAGCTAACCCTTCAGATGAATAAAAACAAGGAAGAAAACAACTATAAAAAATATACACTGAAGAAAGAGAGCTATCTCAAACCATTATTTACACAGAATGACAAGGAACCATTCAAATTTTTAAATCTCAGATATATTTTCCTGGAAAATTCCAATAGAATGTTTTTGAATTCATAATGTAAGTAACGAAGAACCATTATGAATGTGTTTTGGGTCAGGCTGTTTGAAACCACTCCCAGTCAGGTGAAGATTTAGAATATTCTAACAGGGGTGGGAATTGGATCAATGGCAAACTATAAAAATATCCAAAGTATAAAATGCATATAATCCTCTTCTATAACTTAATTTGCTTAGGTTAAACATTTCTTTCACTTAAAAATGTAGTTATTTTTCTAAATTTTCAAATCAACTTATTCAAAATCTTATTTAAGGAAAAGGTATTCAACTCAGGGCTTTCAGCTACACAGTGACTTAAGTGGACATGCGTTCCCAAAGCCCCTTTCCGCGTGAAAACTGCACTGCCGACTTCAGACACGGCACCTCTGCCCTATCTGTGGAAACACCCACCTAACACTAGAGCAGATTTATTCTCTCTGGCATAGCTATATGCCAACTAGAGCCACCAAGAGTTCTAAGTAGTCATGACTTGTTTTGCTAACGTAACACCTACCGCTGCTCATTCACTACTCCAAAAGGCCTCCCTTCCCTCCAGTCAACATCTTAGTACCCATTTCTTTTGTGGCCACACCGTGCAGCATGGGGGATCTTAATTTCCCAACCAGGGATTGAACCCGCGGCCCCTGCAGTGGAAACGCGGAGGTACGGAGTCTTAACCACTGGGCTGCCAGGGAAGTCCCAGTAATCATTTTTAATAACCTACTTTTGAGAAAAATATGAGGAAAAAACGCTTCCAAAGAGCTATTTTTTCCCCAAATCAATGAGACATTTGAGCAGCTCCTATGGACATTCTCATTCCTTTTATAAACTCTCTCTCTGTCATGGTAGTACACAATGTTTCACATATTAGAACCCAACATGGATTAGGAAAAAAAAAAAAGTCATGTAAGATGAAGAGAACAAGAAAGTCAACGTTCTCACTCTATCAGCCTGTGACCTCTAGCAAACCAACTTGACCATCCTCATAGTCTAAACTGTACTCATTTTTAAGGTTATCGGGTGAGCCCAGGCCATCACTGAAGTCATTTCTTGCTCCAAAATTGTTTCTATGAAAATCAAAAAGAACCATACTTAGCATATCTGAAAAATCCTTCAAAAAAATATTCATACATACATATTCTCACAACCATACATACTGAACTGCTTTTTTTAAGTGGAAAAAAATCTGCCAAGAAATATATAATAATCTTATCTTCTTTGTCATGTTATTTCACATGCAATTAAAATGACCTAAATTTTTACCTATTCTCCTCTTAGTTTACAATTAAAAAACACTATAAAGTTGCAGAAAATTCTCAACACACACAAAAATTTGCTTCTGGTTTTTGAAACTACCTACTTGCAATTTAAGTTTTTACAATGAAGCTTATAATTTAATGATGCACTACAAACTAAGAAATAATCTCAGTGTGTTAGTAAAATATGTAGCAGGTTTCATGCCATCATTGCCCACTGAACCCTGTTATAGGACTAGGTAAAAACATATATTGTATGTTTAAGTTTTATCACTAAATAAAATAGCATTAAAATCTAAAGAAAGTCATGTGACTCTAAGTTTTCTCGTATTTTATTAAATTACAGAACCAGACAAGCTTCATAATCATAATGATCGAGTGGTTTTCCTTTTTTAAAATTTCATGTAGTTAAAAAAAAAAAAAAAAAGGGCTTCCCTGGTGGCGCAGTGGTTGAGGCTCCGCCTCCCGATGCAGGGTACACGGGCTCGTGCCCCGGTCTGGGACGGTCCCACATGCCGCAGAGTGGCTAGGCCCGTGAGCCAAGGCCGCTGAGCCTGCGCGTCCAGAGCCTGTGCTCCACAATGGGAGAGGCCACAACAGTGAGAGGCCCGCATAGAGCGGCTGGGCCCGTGAGCCATGGCCGCTGAGCCTGCGCGTCCGGAGCCTGTGCTCCGCAGCGGGAGAGGCCACAACGGTGAGAGGCCCGCGTACCGGAAAAAAAAAAAAAATCAAACGTCTGTAATGCATACAATGTTCAGATGACAACTTAATAAAAAATAAAAACTGCTAGAATTGAGTTGCTCACAAATTTTAGCAACAAAAGGAGTGACATCAACACGAATAAACTATGTGGTATTTATTTATTTTATGCCTAATTCTAGTACCAACCATTCCCTACTCCAGAATTAAGGCTGCAAAACCCCTTACCAATCAGCCATTAGTTCAACAGAACTTTATGGCTGAGAAGATATTCACGTATTTAGTTGCACTAACACTATTACTTTAGGGATGAAAAGTGTGCATCCGCTAAGATGTGCTACAAAAAATACCTCTATGCCTTTTGCAAAGAGAGCTGCACTAAAATCTAACAAAACTCTCTTTGAAGCCCCAAAAGACTCAGGCTCTACTGTCCATCACAAAGATGTGAACCACAGAAGAAATAATAGACTCTTGTCAGGTTAATTCTTTGAATACATCGAGGGGGAAAAGGCAAATGCACAGAGAACCCACTCCAGCAAGGGAGAATAAATTATTTCATTTATCCAAAAATCCATTGTTTCGAACACAGCCAAGAACCCAGAAGGAAAGAGCGGCCTCAAAAGAGCTAAAGCGCAAGTCACGAATGCACTCGCTGGGGCCTAATGACAAGGTCCCTTGGCTCTATGGCAGAGAGGAGTTACTCTTAGCGTACAAACCAGAACCTGTAAGGTAGGAATGGTTAGGGAGGAATGAAAAACGTCACCCAGAAACCCATTCAGCCCACAGTATACTTCTGCTTCTACTCTCTGATTCTTTGAAACAATAAATATAGAAACAAAAGTAAGTAAACACCATTATTTACTAAGTTTTAAAAAAATCTCTGACCAAGTTCTATATAAATAAACTGTTTTAAAAATACAGTCCTGGACTCAATGCTCTGTGGTGACCTAAATGGGAAGGAAATCCAAAAAAGAGGAGCTATATGTATACGTATAGCTGATTCACTTTGCTGTACAGTAGAAACTAACACAACACTGTACAGCAACTATACTCCAAGAAAAAGTAAAATAAATAAATACATAAAAAAATTTTTTAAATACAGTCCTGGAAAACTTTAGAGATAAAAAAGGTAACTGGATAGAGACATACAGCGGGCAAGATCTCCCACAGATGATATTAAGACCAAATTTTAAAAATATTTTAGATGATTTAGTAGGAAGAAATGGAGAGAAATCCTCAGGTTTACAAAAGACACAGAGACGTTTAGATAGTAAAGCACAAAACAAAGCCAGTAAGAATAAAGTACAAGCCATTTTTATAAAGTTTTACGTGCGTATAAAAAAGCAGGAAGGACCCAACCTGCACAAGGAAATATTCTGTGTGAAAAGTGATCAAATGCACAAAGTACGGAAGATAAGATTAAACAGCAAAGAGTTCTCATGTTTCAATTAAAAGTCAAATGAAAACTAGAAGTCTTTCAAGGCATTAGCACAGTAAACTGCTAACATAATAAATAACAAATAATAAACAGAGATACACCTCGAAAGGATGGACACACTAGGAGAAATTAAAAATGAAAATTACTGTACATACCCTTATAGAAAACCACAGAAATCTACAACAGAGCACTGCCCTAGAAAAGTTTCTAAGGGGAAAAACACAGAGCTAAAAAGTTTCCACCAAAAAAATTAAGGGTATCCAAAGGGCTTTCTGTAAAACCAGAGGCACAAATTAAAAGAACACTTCATTCAATCTTACTAATAGCAGCTGAAAGTTGGTATCATTTAAATTTCTAAAATCATGACTTAAGGAATTGTAGAAATGATACAGATTAAATGAGAACTCGGTTAACTTAAAAAGTACACCTACAGGGCTTCCCTGGTGGCGCAGTGGTTGGGAGTCCGCCTGCCGATGCAGGGGACACGGGTTCGTGCCCCGGTCCGGGAGGATCCCACGTGCCGCGGAGCGGCCGGGCCCGTGAGCCACGGCCGCTGAGCCTGCGCGTCCGGAGCCTGTGCTCCGCAGCGGGAGAGGCCACAACGGTGAGAGGCCCGCGTACCGCAAAAAGAAAAAAAAAAAAAGTACACCTACAATCCTTGAGGGTTTTAAGAAAAGTCAGAAATAGATAAAAGATTGTTCCAAAGCCACTTGCCTAAATTCTCCTCCAAATGTTCCTTGGTGCCACTGTCAGAAATGAAGTTAGTCCTATCAAATGCATTCTTTTTTATTATTAAGTCTTAGACCATACAAAGTGATCTACAAATTCGATGCAATTCCCATCAAAATCCCCCCCAAAATACTTTTTTGCAGAAAAGGAAAAACCAATCTTCACATTCATATGAAATTGCAAGGGGCCCTAATGAGCCAAAACAATCTTGAAAACCAACAAAGTTAGTGAACTCACACTTTTAATTTCAAAACTTACTACAAAGCTGCAGTAATCAAACCACTGTGGTGCTGGCATAAGGAGAGACACATATGGACCAATGAAATAAAACTGAGGACCCAGAAATAAACCCATTTTATGGCTAATTTTGACAAAGGTCAAGTTCATTCAATGGGGGAAGAACAGTTTCTTTAACAAATGTGCTGAGACAACTGTATTTCCACATGAAGAAGAATGAAGTTGGACCCCTACCTCTCATGACATACAAAAATTAACTGAAAACAGATCACTGACTAAATAAAAGAGCCAAAACCCATAAAACTCTTAGGGGGGAAAAAAAGGGATAAATCACCATTACCTTGGATTTGACAATGGACTCAGAGATGACACCTAAAGCACCAGCAGCAAAAGGAAAAATAAAGAAACTGAACTTCATCAAAACTGAAAACTTTTGGTGCACTGAAGGACATTATCAAGAAACTGAAAAGATAATCTACACAACAGGAGAAAATATTTGCAAATCATATATCTGAGAAGGGTTTAATCTCCAGAATACATGAAGAACTCCTATAGCTCAACAACAAAAAGACAACCCAATTAAAAAATAGGCAAAGGACTTGAATAGACCTTTCTCCAAAGAAGATATATGTATCAACATCCTTAGTTATTAGGGAAAAGTAAATCAAAACCACAACGAAGCTACTCACCCAAGTTGCCCACTCTCCCCGCAAGAGTGCTTAATAAATCCTTGCTGTGCTCTCTCAAAATAAGAACAAAAAACAAAACAAACAAAAAACACAACCAGATACCATATCACACCTGATACTAGATGTGAATGAGATATTAGGATGGCTATAATTAAAAAGAAAAAAAATGCAAAGAATGCAAAAAATGTTGAAGCGGATCTAGAGAAGCCAGAACCCTTGAATTTTGCTGTTCAGAGCGTAAGATGGTGCCGTCACTGTGGAAGAGTTTGGCACGCCCTCAAAAAGTTAAACACAGAATTAACATAAGACCCAGCAATTCTACTCCTAGATAAATACCCCAAGTATCAAAAACATGGACCCAAACAGATATTTCACTGCAGCATTATTTGCAATAGCCAAAAGGTGAAAACAACGCAAGTGTCAACTGATGAGTGGATAAACAAAATGTGATATGTACAATGGAATATTATCCAGCAATAACAAGGACTGAAGTTCTCATATATGTTATAACATGGACAAGCCTTGAAAGCATTATGCTAAGTGCAATAGCCAGTCACAAAATGACAAATATTGTAAGATACCACTTATGTGAACTATCTAGAATAGGTAAGTTCATAAAGACAGAAAGTACACCTGAGGTTTCCAGGGGTTAGGGAAATGCAAAGTTACAAAGTTTCTGTTTGGAGCCATGCAACGTAAGTTGTGGAAATAGGTAGTGATGATGGTTGCACAACAGTGTGACTGCAATTAATGCCATTGAATCCTACACTTTAGTGGCATATTTTACGTTATGCACACACATGCGCATATCCACAATTTTTTTTTTAAGTATATAAGAGAAACTTAACAAGAAGATTTGTGTGTTTGTTTTAGTGGTTTTGAGTCTTTTGGCAAAATTCAGGACTTGAATAAGAAAAAGTAGTAATTCCACTCTGACCAAACAAGAACCAACCTTAGGGGCAAAGGAAGAGTTAAGTTTGATGACTGAGCTATACCACTGATTAACTTGGAAGCAATCTTTTTCTACACTAATTTAGCAATGAAGTGATAGAGGTCATGGGTGAAAGAACTAGGACGATACAAAAAGAGATGGTAAACAAATGTTACTGAAATATCTGATATCAGTTTTTTTTTAAATTTTATATTGGAGTATAGTTGATTTACAATGTTGTGTTCGTTTCAGGTGTGCAGCCAAATGATTCAGTCATACATATACATGTATCTATTCTTTTTCCAATTCTTTTCCCATTTAGGTTATTACAGGATATTGACCAGAGTTCCCTGTGCTATACAGTAGGTCCTTGTTGGTTATCTATTTTATATATAGCAGCGTGAATGTGTCAATCCCCAACTCCCAGTCTATCCCTCCCACCCACCCTTCCCCCCTGGTAACCTGAAATCAGTTGTGAAGAGTCAATTATACCTACATCTTCCTCTCATCCAGCATTCCCCCATTTTTTATTTTATCCCTGGTCATAAATTAGGGGGTCTCCCTGCCCCACGTCCACATATATATGGAGAGGGAGGGAGGAAGAGAGAGAGATGCACACACACATACAATTCTGTTTCCTACCCCTCTTCCAAATACTCCCTGGACGCGTACTACAGAATCAACATGAACTATGTAATCAATACAGCGCTTATACGGAGCTCACGAAATATAGCCCCTATTCTTAAATAGTTTGTATTCCATGGAAGATGACCACACAGAAAGTTGCGTTAACAGGCAGAACAGTGAGCGCCATGAGTTTAATAAAAGAGAATGTCATATTTGCTGCCCACAATGCCTCTCAAAAAACAAAATGCGGCCTTCCCTGGTGGCGCAGTGGTTGAGAGTCCGCCTGCCGATGCGGGGGACGCGGGTTCGTGCCCCGGTCCGGGA
>NW_006771326.1:394064-409329 GCF_000442215.2 Lipotes vexillifer
CACACACACACACACACACACACACACACACACACACACACACACACAGCATTTCTTGAATGTCAGAGCTGAGAAAAAACTTGAAAATCATATAGGACAGGGTCTCTTGGCATTTTTTTCTCCAGCTTCACACCTGAAAGTATGTCAGAGTCTAATGTGCTACAACAAAAGCCCTCAAATATTTCTTTTTAGGAAAAGGCCCCCAAGTGCTTATATGTATGACCCGCCATCCTCCTCTTCCCATGAGAACTGTCCCTCCAGTTCAATTTTCACTGCATAAGTGGAGAAACTAAGCCAACCTGCCTAAGAGTAGGTTAAAAGAGATGCCCAAAATTACCATCAGACTCCATCACCCAGGGTTCTGGGATCCCACACCGACCTGACCCTTCCTCTGACTTTCTGCTACAGCCCTTTTCCACACTCAATAATATAAGAACTCCGGTCTTTGGTAAGCTTGCCACGTACAAGGAATAATCCCCAGACCTCCTCAGGAATATTGCTATAGTGCATCTCTTATACCAGTAAAGCATAAACCCAGTGACAAGTGGGGAACAGAGCTTCGTGGGAAGGTGGATTCTCAGAAGCTTGCTCACTCATTGGCTAGCTGAGTGAAAAAGACAAGTCAGCTGTTGTAATTCAGAAGGCAACTGGAATTCAGCAAAATTACAAATGACCATCAAGAGCCTGAGGGTTACCCTGGGAGACTCAAAGATTTAAATGTCAAATCTATAAAAACCAAGCCTCTTCAGGCAGCTGCTGCCAGAAATTCAGCTACTAGCACATCTGCTCCTTTGAAACGGCACTCATAATACGACGTACCAAGATAAACAAAGATATTTTTAAAATTTAAACTCAATTTTTAAAGTGACACAGCTTCTTTTTAACTTTGAATTTAAACTTAAAAAAGAAATTATCCCTGTCTTCTGGTAAATTCAGTCTTTCTATGTACATGGGCGTTTACATATAAGAGACAAATATTAAAATACGTATATAGTAACTGTCTTTCAAAAAAAGATGTAGGTGACAGTTATCAATGAGGCTAGGTCTGAATACTTAAAAACCTGTTAGCCCTTCCTCTACTTTGATGCCAGCCTTTCACAAAAGGCCAGAAAGTTAGAAAGAGATAAATGGAGAAGTATGGTATGTGTGTTTTAAGAACGCTGACAGGCTTCTGATTCTACAAGGTGTGGACGTTTAATGACTATAGTCTTTAAATCCTTCTAAATTGTTTTGTAAAAGTATGGTGTATAGCTTGGCTTTCAACTGTTAACCTCAATGCAATTTCAGAATGTCCTGATAATCTTACACTAAACAACCAAAGGTGACAACTAAAAGTGATGCACACTCACTTTGCATCAACCTATTGGTTCTCTGCGCTATTTAAAAAAAAAAAAAAAAGGTTAAACTCCCAGCAAATGATTAATGAGAAGACCACCCGCAGCACAACAAGCAGAGTATTACTAAATGCTCATATTCCCCCAGTAAAACTAATTGAGGAATGGTTGCTCCAAAGACAGTTTAACAATCCAGATTTTCACTCCCATTAAGTTATTTTAACGGAATGAATTAAAAATTAAGAATTACAAATTGTTCCTAAAAGTGAAATAAACTAAGTTTAATATTTTTACAGGTGCAGAATGGAATGACTTGATAGTACCCACAATATGCAGACAAAAAAGTGACTGAAAGTAATTAGTCTTCTACATAATGTAAAATAGAGAAAAAGGTTAACAGCCTGATAAACTTTCTTTCAAGTTCAAGGCTCACAACAAGAAAGCACCAATGCCTGCAAATATAAAATCTTACCTAGTTTTCATAAATACCCACAGGCTGTGATTCACCGGACAGGGTTTTGCAGGCTCCTTCTGAGGGAAGGCCATCCTGTCCTGCTCTCCTGTGACCACATTTTCCCCATCCAAGTTGAGTCATGAGCACTTGCTGTGAGTGTGAGTTTCCACGAAAGGCAGTCACTGAGCACGGAAGCCTCTTCCGTCAGTGGCCCTAAGCTTGCCCTTTGTATGGGCCTCCGCATTCCTGTGGTACGTCAGAACTGCCCAGTGGAATGCAACTCCTCAGTATTGGAATGTAAACTTTTTCATGTCAGGCTACATCCAGAGAGGGAATACACAGCAATCAAACCGTGACTACACTGGTAGGCAATCCTAATTTACAAAATGATTGAAAACGTGATTCTCCGAGATATCAATTTTTCATATCTTCATTTCTAGGAAATGATAAGCAGTTACTAAAACCTAAAAAATGTCTGGCCTGATGCTCCTAAACCAAAACCAATTCATTTATTTAGGACTACAAAAAATACTCACATGACACTATCTTCAGATAGCAGAATAGCAATACACGTTAAGAAAAAAAAAAAAATCTAACAAGTAACTGCTGATGCAATCAATTCCATTCTCAGAAATCAGTGGGCTCTACAGGAATACATTTAACAGAAGAGGACAGTGGCTTTAAAGACATCATAAAAATGCATTTAATCTTTTAAAAATATTTGGTCCTCATTCATTAGTTTAACAAGCAAAAAAAAAAAAGTAACAGCTATTTAAAACAAAACCATACACACACCAAGTACACACAGAAGCTGTGTGTGTGAACAGGCTATTTCAGAACTATTTGGGAGAACTAACCAGTTTCTTTCAAGGCTCATTTAGAAGTATTCTAACAGTCATCGCCCTGCACAGACGAACAGAGGTTTGCTCCTTTACACAGCGATTCGCCACATTTTAACCTTCGCTTATAAAAACAGAGCACAGGAAAAAAAAGGACAAGCGAAGCCTCAGAGCTATGTTTTCCCCCCTCTGTTCATTCCTCAGTAGCCTGTGACCTAAGTAACTACAGAAGTACTAGCCATCTGATACTTATGCTGTTAACATTTCAATCCCTTAAAACAAATCTAACCTGCACTGGCTTCGATATCTTTGAAGCAGCGGCAACAGTGCTGCCTCGCTGTAGAGGGGTTGGGTGTCTGCAGCCTCGAGCCCGCCCCATGGCCCCTGTGTTTTCTCCGGCTGAGTCCACGCGGCTGCAGCCTGTGCTCGGAGCCCGCATACCGCCTGACGGCCAATTTCCTGCTTCAGGGACCCACCCACCCCCCGGGCTGCAGTTCTGAGTTACGCGTGTTGTGTTGTGCGGGCACTGTTTCCGCATACCAGCCTCATGACCTCAGCGGCAGCCTGACAGACACTCTTTATCAATTTCTATTCATGACCCACTCTCCTAAGCCAAGGGCACGTAGGGAAATCTGCCATGTCTGCTCTCCTCTGAGCCTTCAAGGTCAAACGCCTACGTGGGCTCGGCAATGCAATTTTGTTATTAAAATTTACCCGAGCTCTACTACACACACTGCTCTCTACCACCAGAGGGATGCTGAATTGCGCACCTGGCTGGAATGATTACCGTGGAAAAGACGAGCATAAATTTATATCAAAACAACATGGGAAAAGTTGAAAGAGGCCGCTTTTGCTCTTATTTTTCCCTTCTAGAGAAAAAAGGTGGCTCTTACCTCAGCTGTACGGGGGTGAAGGGAGCAAGCAGTTTTTGTCTCTTGCCACAATCTAAGCAGCAAAGGACAGTAGTGTGATGATGACTACACTTTGGTGGTGTCTATGTCCTCGTGACCAACTGCTGGGGAACAGCTCAGCTAAACTGATGTGCTGCTATCAGTCTACTCAGTGGCACAAACAGGCCTCTGCTGATGACAGTGCTTTGTACACAGATGGCAGCTGATCAGTTTGCAGAAAAGTTATGGTCCATAACAGCTTTCCCATCAGCTTCTGGACACGTGCCTTATCCAAAATGCCTTTGTTAAATCTTCCCCGTTTCACTGTGCAAAGCACACTGTGGATGAGCTGAAGAGGTGAGGAAGCTCAGCTCTGAGGTCTTATTTTAAAATAACCTGATTTTTGGACTTCCCTGGTGGCGCAGTGGTTAAGAATCCACCTGCCAATGTAGGGGACACGGGTTCAAGGCCTGGTCCGGGAAGATCCCACATGCCGCGGAGCAACTAAGCCTGTGCGCCACAACTACTGAGCCTGCGCTCTAGAGCCCACGGGCCACAACTACTGAGCCTGCATGCCACAACTACTGAGCCTGTGTGCCTAGAGCCCGTGCTCCACAACAAGAGAAGCCACCGCAGTGAGAAGCCAGTGCACCGCAATGAAGAGCAGCCCCCGCTCGCCGCAGCTAGGAAAGCCCGTGCGCAGCAACAAAGACCCAATGCAGCCAAAAATAAAATAAATAAATTTATATAAAAAATAATAATACAATAAAAGAAAACACTTGACTTTTGTAAAATTCATTAAAGGTAAAATAAACAATTACATGAAGAAATAACTGAACAGACCTATGTAACTTGTTAGTGAGAAAAATGGTAGATGAATTCAAATGAATAGTTCACATTTGTCCTAACCAGTAAAAACCTGAATTGATCCCAAGAATCAAACATTCAAATAATGGCAAAAGAAACATCTGATATTCTTTAAAGGCTTATATGAATGGCACCCAAACCCAGCCACCAGCCTCCCCCAAATCTGGTATATGTCATAAAAGAAGTTGAAATAGCACACATGTCTTTATAAAATAGGACCTAAACAATTAATTCAGGTCACTTGAATAATCCTGCATTCATAAAATTCTTGGAAGTTAAAAGAACACATTTCCAAGAAAGGAAAAGCATAAATTCACACATATGTGTGATTTCTTACAAAGATATCAAGTAATAAAATGTCAATTTATTGAATTCATCTGCATGGGATGTGGACATTTTTCACAAACCATACTTATCTTGTTTCCCCTTGTTTTGTAAATAACTGTTCCTTCTAATTCCGCCAACAGTAACCCTGGCAATATTGTTTAACCTGTTTCAGATCTGTTCTTATAGACTGAGGTAGTTAAAAACCTAGTATGTATCATCAAAAAATATTTAGGAATATATTTAATGAAGGCTGTATATGACCTGTACACTAAAAACTACAAAAGGGGATGCAACCCTACAAAGGAAAGTAATAGAAGATCTAAATAAATTATGAGCTATACCATGTTCATGGTTCGGAAGGCTCAGTATTAAGATAGTAAACCTTCCCAAACAGATCTACAGATTCAATACAATTCCAGTCAAACCCTAACACCGACAAGCAGATTTCAGAATTTATATGGAAAAGCAAAGACATAGAAGAGCTAAATAATTCTGATAAAGAACAAAAGTGAGGGATTTATATACTACAGGATTTTTACTATAAAGCTACACAAATAAAGATAATGTGGTATTGGTATAAGAACTGACATGTATCAATAGATCAACAGAAGAAAAGAAAGAGTCCAGAAACAGACCTGAAACAAACTTGGTCTATTGATTTTTAATAAATGTGCCAAGGCAACTTAATGCATAAAAAATGTTCTTTTCAATAAATGGTTCTGGAACAGATGAATATCTGTATCGAGAAACATAAGTCAACCCTTACTTTACACCATACACAAAAATTCAATCAAAATGGATCTCAGGCCTAAATGGAAGAGCTAAAACTGTTAAATTTCTAGAAGAAAAACATGAGAAAACCTTTCTGACATCAAGTGAAGAAAAGATTTCTTAAACAGGACACCCAAAGTACAAACTATAAAAGAAAACACTGACATAAATGGACTTCATTAAGGTGGAAAGTTTTTGCTTTTAAAAGACACAGTTAAGAAAAAGGCAAGCCACAGATTGGAAGAAAATTTTTGCTAAATATATCTAAAGAAGGAATTGTACCCAGAATACATAAAGAACACGCTCAAAAATAAGACAGTCAATTCAATATTTTTTAATGGGCAAAATCCAATTTTTTTAAAAAACTGTCTGAAATGGGTAAGCTAACGTGAATGGCCAATAAACACATTAAAAAATTCTCAACAACACTAGTCTTCAGAGAAACACATAATAAAACCACGGTGAGATGACCGTCACATATATGCTAGAGTAGCTAAAATTAAAAAGACGGACAATACCAAGTGTTGGAGAAGATCTGGAGCAACCAGAACTCTCAAAAACTGCTAGTGGGAAGGGCAAAATGTTACAGCCACTATGGAAAACAGTGTGACAGCTCCTTATAAAGTTAAACATCCATCTACCACATAACCCAGCAATTCCACTCCTAGGTATGTATTCAAGAAGTCATGAAAACATACGCCCACACAAACAGAAGCCAAAAACTGGAAGCAACCCAAACCACCAGTTTCAAACTATGTTTTGTAAAAATTAATACTACCTCACTTACCAAATTCAATAGGGTTTATAATATCTGGCATCCCCTTTATATAAGAATTGGCAATATATTGCATGACTTGCTTCAAAATAGGACTGGAATGGGGAGTAAAGCAAAAGTTTAGTTGTCAAAGTCTGTCCCTACAGCCTTCTGACATGATAAGCATCTCTTTTTTTGCCTCTGTATTCCCCCTATTTATCTGCCCCTCGCCCCTCCCCTCCCCCCTGCCCTCCCTTTCCGCCAAAGCTTTTCAGGTGACTCAATGCCCAGATCATGTGTTCATACTCCCTGCAGCTCCCCTGTCAGTCAGAGCACGAACCATAACCTGCCCTAAAATCAAAAATACTCATTTCACCTCTAATATCCACCCACCTCAACCCTGTGGATTAGGCTGTAGCTGTCAAATGCATCACACTGCCAGACCCGCAAGTTCAAAGCAGCTTTTAGCCCATCCTCTCCCTTATCTATAATTTCAGTCA
This sequence comes from Lipotes vexillifer, assembly GCF_000442215.2. NCBI lineage: Eukaryota > Metazoa > Chordata > Mammalia > Artiodactyla > Lipotidae > Lipotes > Lipotes vexillifer. The sequence continues at coordinate 400,801 of NW_006771326.1, forward strand.
CTAAATTCCATCATCAGTCCTCCTAAACTACTCTCACACCGAATTCTATTTCCATGAAAATACTGGTCAGGCCCTTGACTTTGGCTAACCAAAGCCACAGAGATGGGGTTCCTATCTCTAGTCCCAGCTTTATGGCATCTTCCAGGTTCCCCTCATTCACTCATCTTAAAACTCCAGTGCTTACACATTGGTTCCATGGTCATTAGCCCAGCTGCTTAGTTCAGATCTGACTGACCAACTGCTTGTAAGCTTTGAGAACAGGAGTATAAAGTCCGGCCCAGATTGTAGTGACTGAAAACCTCCAGAGCCTGGACCTCAGTGCTGTACCCATTCTAAGCCAGGTGAATCCAGTAACAGGCCCAGTTCGTCAAACCTTTCATGTTATCTCCTAACCATTTTTATTGCCAAATACAAGGACTCTAAACAAGGTTTTTTCTACTTTTTGTTCCACAAGCACGTTCTTAGAAAAGTTAAAACGTACTTCTCAGGCTTGAGAGGTTATCAGGTTATCTCCTCCATTTATTTGAAGGACAGTAATTACTCTGTACTCTGACATAAATAACCAAAAAAAATCTCTGCTTTAGCCAGAATGATGCTTCCATACACAAAATTAACTATCTATCTATCTATCTATCTATATATATAAAATATAACTATATATAATATGAACTACATATAACTATATAAATTAACTATATACAAAATTAACATACAAAAGTTTACTTAATATATGTCAATATTACCTCAATTCCTTTTAACGTTCACTGAAATAGGATAATGATTATAAAACCTTGAAGACCCTACTCAGTCTCTGTTTCCACAATTATATATCAGTTAAAATCCAAGATGAGGTGACAAAGTGGTAAACTGAAATGGTCTCAAAATTCTGAATAAGATTTAATTATTATCATTATAGACTATAAAAACTATCATGGCAGCAGAAAACCTCTGATATACATACATACATACTTATATACATTCTGGATACGATTTAGACTGATGAGAGAAAATAGTTTTCCTATTTGTAAAACTGAATTAGGTATGAATACTTAATGGTGGTTTTCTAACTGCACCCTAGTGAACCAAAATATCATAATAAAAAAAAAAAATACAGGAAAGTGTTGGACAGATTTTGGCCATGGCCCTAATTTTAAAAATTATCTGAAAATGTTTAAGAAATAACTAAGTTATCTTAATGAAACCGACACACTAAGCAGTTTACAGCTATAAAATGTAAAGTGAGTCATCAGTAAAAGATAATGTAAAAATTATCCTTAAATGTTTGACTCAGAAAAAAACTTTTAAAAGCAGAACTCAAAAAATCCAGTTATTTGATGTTTATGTAGATCTATATAACACATGAACATTCAATACCAGAAATTATATTTTATATTTAACTGCAAAAATATCCAACACCTATAAAGCCATAAATGTGTGGCAAAAATATCTAAGGAAATAAATTTTTTAATATTTTGAACTTACAGTTCAATATGCTAATCAGTAATAAATATTAAGCTGGCAGCTTTTAAACCCACATTATATTTAATTAAATTCTAACATAAAAAAGGCAGTGATATACATGTCTAAGCTATTATTTCACTTTATTTAAACATTTCTTAATAATTCTTGAAGTACTTTTAAAGAATTTTTAGTACATCTAAAAAATAAAGTGGGGTTCATAGTACAGAATAAATTCATTTTCTTTAACATTCAAATATATGACTGGTGCTGTCTATTACATATAACATGTACCTATAAATATATATGTAATTTTATAGTCAATGTAAAATAAAATAGAAGGTCCCTGAACTACAGTTAACTGGAAATTTTATTTTAATAGACGTTCCAGTTTTACCAAGTATAATTTGCTTCTTCTATGAATCTCTCTCTTAGCGACAGCCTTACTCTCATCATTTTCTGTCAGTGTCCCCAATACTGAAAGTATATTTCTTTAAACAAAGCCCAATTTAGTTGCTATGTATTTTAAGACACTTTGAATTCATACAGGTGAAACAGTAATTCACACACCCCTCCAAACCAACCCTTCCCCAAAATAAGTGTGCACACACAAGGAAGGGTTGGGAGTTCCTTTACGCTTAGCAGCAGAAAAACAATTCCAACATTTTACAGAGAAAAACAATACTGTATTTCATTGACGCATGCATGTCAGACTTGAAAACCTTTATGAAATATAATATTTACTTTTGCAAGAGAAATCCAAACATCACTGCAAATATGGACTTCTAGGATGAAATCACACACTCAGTTATACGAGGACCACAGATGACTAAACTCCCTGACTGAAGACTTCAAGCGTCAGGTGACCTGTGATACCACATCATCTCTACACACAAACACATCAGAGATCTTCCTTTGAAGGCTACTTACTTTGTTAGGACACCACCAACGCCAGTAGTCCAAGGACCATGGAAGCCTGACTTACATGTACCGCTCACCTGCGAAGCTGTAGTTATAGCAACCAAATTCCCAAATGGACCCAGCCACCGAGCTCCCTCTCTAGAGAACAGTACTGCTCTGAGGATCGGGTATCACATCGGAGTATGGTCTAAATGATGCTAAAATCATGTTAGCTGTCCAAGATGAAGATGCTGTGTACTGGGGCAGAAAGTATAGCTGATACCCAAAGGGGGGAATGTTTTGGTATATCCCACTGTATCTTTTAACACATTTTACCCTATTCCTTTAATTTATACGTCTACCTTACTGCAATTTAACACAGCACACATTTACATCAAGTGCAACTAAACTCTCCCTTCGATAGCATCAACTCTAGTCACACCAAGCTCACATTTGTTTCAAGATGTATTTGCCTTATTTGGAGCTCCTTCCCAGCGCTTCCTTAAAATCTTTAATATATATGTTTACCTTATGTGTGTGTGTGTGTGTGTGTCCTGGGAATACTTGGACTTGAGTCAACCTCAGGTAGGACAAGTGGAAGTTATAGATGATGTAACAGCTGAAGGAGAAAGGTACAGGGCTGAGGAACAGACGCGTCTAGTAAAGAAAGGTAACTGACAAACTAAGAGAGTGTGAGGGAGACTAAAGAGGCTGCTTGGCTGTCTGTTCCAATAGCCATTCTCCTCTTTCTCCTTAGAAGGATATTTTTATGTTATTATTTTCAGGGGCATAATTCATCTCAGAATAAAAGACTACATGCCTCAGGCTCCTGGGCGGCCAGAAGCGGCCATATGACCACACGTGGACAATGTGATGTGAAGAGAAATGTTGTTTCAAGGATGGAAGTTAACTTTTTTGCTCGTCTGCCTTTCCCCTGCTTCTAGCTCCCGCTGCAGACGTGATGGCTGGAGCTTGGCAGCCAGTCTGTGCCCTGAGTGGAAGCTATGAGCCGAGAAGAAGGATGGGGACCTAGGGCTGTCCTGGCCGTGGACCTTCAGGGTTCTCTTACGGGAGAGAAAAAGTACCTCCTGCTATGCTTATGCGATTGCTTTATGCAACCAGTATTAATAATTTCACTGTAATTAATACAGACGGCGAACGAACGATACCCAGTAAGATGCCGTCTGCCCTTCCCCTCTCCCACGCCCTGCACAGATGACGCGGCGCCTCCACCCCGGGCTCCCTGGAGCCGTCCTTCCGACACACTGCAGCCCCGTTCCCGCCCAACTCTCCTCTCTACTAACCTGACTTCCAATAAATCATAGCTTATTACAAGTGATTTCTACAAGGGATTAATTAGCTTAGCATAGTATTGCTAAGCTCCTTTTTAAAGTGATTTTTTAAAGGGCACGTTAAAAATATAATCCTGAACCAGTACGATTCAACGGATATTTACTGAATGCCTGCTCTGTGCTAGGCACCGGGGAAGCAAAGATGGACAATACAGCCCAGGCCTTTAAAGACTCTCACAGTTGAGAAAGCATGTGGTTTTCATAGGTGAGGAGGGGTGAAGTGGCCATCCCAGTGGAGGGAGCAGCGTGGCAAGGTGGGCCTGAAGACATCCTGAGCTGCCCTGCAGAGGCTGGGTTTTATCTGTTTGGTGGCTGAATGTCACTTAAGCTCCTTAGGCAAGGGATCAACAAGCAAAGTCTGAGCTTTTAAACGATGATATGGCTTCATACGGAAGCAGTCCTGAGGGCAGGTGGGGAGGTGCTCTGACAGAGCAGGTGACAACTTAACAAAGGCCCTGGCGGTGGTGACCGAGGCAGGTGACTTGACAGGTACGGTCATTCCTAACTCTGAAGGGTTACTTGCTAAAAGAAAACAAAAAGCAACTGCCAGGAGAGAAAAGAGACGTCAGAACTGAGACTCAAAGAAATATCTAGAGTAGGTGACAAGCTGTTTATGAAGCCATCAGAGACGGAAGCAGCATTCCAGACACGTATCCTCAGTCCCAGGGCCTGGGCGCACCCGTAAGCCCTGCTCCCCTGGCCCCGTTACCGCGTCCCTGGCAAAGCACAAAGCCAGCAGTGCCCACACCCACCTGCTCCAAACCTGCACCCAAACACCTGCCGGGCGGTGGGTGGAACCTAAATGACCACATGTCAGTGACCACTGGTATTAAGTGGGCACTCAACACTCCCTTTGTTTCACCACCTCCCTCTCTGTCAGAACCCCTGAGCACCCACCACACTGGGCTCCCACACCCACCCATGGATCTGTGGCTCTGATCGAGAGCACACGAAAGGGTGCAGCACTCGCACTCTTTCCAGAGCCAACCCCTGCCCCGTCGCAGGCTTCACCCACTTCTGCAGCAAGCCCCCTCCTTCCTGTACGAAGCCCTCTCCGCTGGGTCACTCCCAGCCACCCACAAACACGCTCTGGCCTCTTCTGAAGAGACAAGTCCCCCTGGAACCTCCAGCCACCACCCTGCTTCCCCGCTCCTCTTTACAGTGAAATTTCTGGAAATGATGCAACTTCTCTTTCTCCAGTGCTCATCTGCACAACGAGCTCCACCACTTGACTGAGACGGGCTCACTCAGGCTACCTGTGACCTGCAGGTTGTTAAACCCAAGGTCACGTCTCCAGTCTCACCCTCCATGAAGCAGCAGACGGGCAGACCGCCCCCGCCTCTCTGCTCACAACACCATTATCCCTCGGCTCTGGGGACCCACAGCAGCGTCTCCGTGTGTCAGCACCACGGTCCAGGCAGGCACGTGGAGGCTCGATTACATTTGTAGGGTGGCTGAGTAACACAGGAGTAGACGCGTATAAACACCAGCAGCGGAGCCACTCAGGACAGAGGTCAGGACAGAGGGGCTCATTCGTACTAACTAAGCATCAAGCTCCCTCAAAGAGACACAACTAGTAGCCGAGGGTGAGGTCTGATTCTGGAAATCAGTTCCAGTCATTTTACTAATCACTATTGATCACCCTTGTGGCAAACATTCTCCTAAGATATGAAGGCGTTAGGACACTATCCCTCCTAGGGATTAGGGGTAACAGATTAATATTTAAAAGAACAATACAGTCCCCATTTACTCTTGATAACTCTCTGTTTAACTTAATAATTACTTAACCTATGAAGGAGAATGCTTTGGTGAACTGATACAGGTATGTCAGGTTAACTGCTGCTGGGCTGGATGTGGAGGAAATAACTGTAGCAGCTTGAGGGAAAACAGTCAAGTCCCAGAGGACCAGCTCTCATATTCTCTCTCTCTCTCTCTCTCTCTCTCTCTCTCTCTCTCTCTCTCTCTCTCTCTCACTCACTCACACACACACACACACACACACACACACACACCCCTTTATGCATGCAGGTGTATATTTTAATCCAATTATACATTCAGCTATACATATGTTTCCATGTGCAGATCAAATTGAACATTTTTAAGTTAAAAGTTAAAACAGAAGTACATTTCTGTGACTCCACGCCTCACCAACTATTTCATTAACTGGTCAATGACAGGTCCAGTCACCTGCTTCTGCCAAACAACGTGATATCGGACTATACAAAATAATGGCCGAGATAAGTAGTTCCTATTAGCCCTTACGCTGCTGTTAATCCACTCACTTTAGGTCACTCCAAATAACCATTAAACAGAGTCTGATGGTTTCTCTTGGAAGTAAGGGAGGGAAGGAGGGAGGGAGGATGTTTTCAAGAAATACGAGAAACTTCTAACAGAAAAGAAATAAAAAGAAAACTAGAAAAGCTTATTATCACCTCATTTAATCCTGTTATAAGTTACTGATGTCTCCCCATGTGAGAAGGTATCTTTTATCTTTTTTATCTCCTCATTAAAACTCAATGAGGCAGTTTTCAGATGACTCAGTTTTTCTTTCTATTTTTCCCATCCCGTCTTCCATAACCACGCTTTCCCTCTGAGCTTAATCTGTGCCGCCATTGTTGGGATTTTGCCAACACCTGGAGGTAAACATCACAGGTAATGGACAACTTCCAGAACTCTGATCCCCGCTTCTCTTCACACCTTTCGGACACATGCCCAATAAGGGCGCCCTTTCATGACACGCGAGTTGTTTTTAAAACACCATCGTCCATCTCCCATAAGGCATCACATGATGAAACGAATCTGTGCCCCTTCCAAGAATATGATATTCTAATCCTACACAGCCCTTTACGTGGAATAAGGAATATTTAATTGTGCCTTCAGTCCCTACCACAGAGACACAGAATCATTCTCCCACCGTTTCACCTTCTTGCACTACTGAAAACAACTAGCAAGTTCTCTGAGCAATCAATTAACCTACCATGTAGCACGGGCAAGCAGAAAGGAGGCCTGCGATTTTTCATCTCAAGTAGCTCATTGTTTGTCATGTGAGTCAAAATGAGAACAGTATTTCAGCCTCTCAGAACTGATTAGTTAAATGTCTTGTCTCCCCACTTATCCTCATCACAGCTGCCAGCTCTAATTTAAAATGTGATTATCCAGAGTACCGTGGCATAATTTTAATTTTTAAATTGTGGGTGTATTTGGTATCGGCGGCAGAGAAACACTAACCGTAGGTGGACACAGCTACTGCGGTGCAAATCAATGCTGCACGCCCTTCTCCGACGTGTGCCAGTGTTATCGGAGACCTAAGGGACCAGCGGCCCTTGGCTTTCCAGCCACACGATGCAGGTTTGTGAACTGGGCTCTCGTGAACGGCACCATCGCTGATGCTTGGCAGCTACTCCACGCCTGGAGTGCACGTCTATTCCAGACAAATAATCCTCCTCTCGTGGCCGTACTTGAGCTCCTACTCATCTTGGCACTGGCGTCCTTGACTCCTATTTCCGTGCTGTCACTCATGCTCTTTACTATGTTCAGATTTCCTTTCCAACCACTGCCCCACAGTCTAAACCATCAAAACCCAACTCAAAATTCACTTCCTCAACAGCCATCCTCGACTACCATCCACATGCATTAAAATACCCCTGTCTTTGGGGGGATTTTGCCTTTGCTGTGGCCTTCGCTACACCAATTCACACTGTACCGTTTAATGACCCCTGGGCAATTTTTTCATGTTGCACATACGACGGCCTCGTCTCCCCAGCCAGGTAGGTATTAAATTACCTGCCCGCAGGGAGGAGACCACCTTGCTTCCATGCAGACACCAGAACTCAGAGACCAAAGAGCAGGGCTTCCTGCAACTTTCAACCAAAGCTGGAAATAACATGGAAATATGCCTGAAAATTGGAACTCTACCGAACCTACTTCAGAATGAGATAGAATAACCCATAAACACGAAAAGGGCCCGTGAAACAACCCTAAATTGTGATGGCATTTCAATGTTCAGCCATTCCCACGGACAGCACTTTTCCGGTTACAGAACTGATCTCTCACGCCACGTGTAGCCTACAGACTGCTTTGCCTACTAGGTCTGCCGCCTGACAAAACCTGGTACCTAGACCCTAAGGCCCATGCATTGGAAGTTTTGCCCCTCTGTAGAGGCCTTTGTCCCCATTCCCTCTGGCTCCTGGCTTTAATTATGAACCTTCTCTTGGCATCTTCCAAGTTCCGAGGCTTACGGCTAGTCTGGGGTTATCTTTCCCTTCAGCCTCACAGGCCCTACCCTGGTACCGCATTGAAATGAAGGGGAAGAGACTGCGTACTGATTGCTCTGAATGTGAAAAATAGAGACAGTTTTTGACTGTCAGAGCAATAAAAATATTATCTATTTATGATTAAATATGGTGTGCACGATCATTTCTATTAAAGGGCCTTCCTTGGAGGCCTCTATGATAAAATTGATTCTACTGAGAAAATCAGATTCAGTGTTTTAGTAGGAGTGTTTTGTTTTTTTTTCAGGATTGTGACTAACATATATTCAAGACGAGTCTGTCTAACAATAATGCTTCACATCTAAAACATCTAGTGTACCTTTTTTTTTTTTTTTTTGCAAATAAGTATAAAAATGATTGCTATATTGGTAGAAAAAGATTCTAATTCTATGAGTTAATATGCAACCTAGGGAAGGGAATTCCCTGGCGGTCCAGTGGCTAAGACCCTGCACTTTCACTGCCGAGGGCCTGGGTTCAATCCCTGGTCAGGGAGCTAAGATCCCACAAGCTGTGTGGTACAGCCAAAAAAAAAAAAAAAAAAAAAAAAA
>NW_006771326.1:409409-419546 GCF_000442215.2 Lipotes vexillifer
AAAAAAAAAAAAAAAAAAAAACACTTAGGGAAGCTATTTCCTTCTCTAATAAACAACCCAAACAGCAAGTTGAAAGTTTAGAAACACAGTCTGGGCCTATCTTTACTACCTAAATTACTGCATAGAATTATCAGCCTTTCAAAGAAGTCAGCAGTCAAAAAATAACATTAATCCAAGTTACTATTCTGTGACTTTGCTATAAATAAGCTTCAGCACTGTAGAGTGGGGCACTTTTGAAAGTGAGATTTAAGCATATAATAATGTCTATTACAGTTCCTTAAAGACACTGATTTAGAGCACATTAGGGCAATAAACATTATTAATATTTTCCTGCCCATTGTGTACAGAAAACCAAATGTTCTTTTAAAAACGATTTCTAAACCTGCACCTTCAGCTAAGATAATTTTCCTCTATCAATTCCCAGCCCCAATGCTGCTGCAAATGATGCCTTTGAAAAACTGTGGGGGGAAAACACCTTCTTCAAGACAGTTCGCTATCCTCTGGCCGTCACTGTCTTAAGACACCAATCTACATACCACGACTGTGGACATAAACAGCAGGGCACAGCCTGGACCACAACTGCTAACTGCTCTGCTTACAGGCTTGGAAAAACACATACCGTTTCTACCATTTCTATGTTCATCTATGGCAAGTGTCCACTCTGGCCTTTGCCTCAATGAGAAGGAGAATAACCTCTGCTGCACTGCTACCTTGCCTTTGCTCACCCGCCTTCTGCTCATACAAAGACACTGAATTGTAACAACGGCATTATACGCAACACTGTAAGTGACATGACAGCCACCTGTGCAAATATCCATGTTTCACAACTCGTTAAATTTCTAATAGGTTTACAGTAAAACTCATAAAACATCATCTTATCACTGACATGGCATGGACTGAGGCAGAGTGAGTAGGTTGTTACTGACAGTCACAAAGGGATTCATAAGCTCCACAAATGTTAAAAATCTCATCAAGGAATAATATTCATGCTTGAATAACCAAAATACAGAACAACCTTTACCTGTCTAAAAATAAAAACACAAACATAAAATGCTGGCCTAAATGTCAACTGAGGAATTCAATAAAGCTCATGAAATCTGGAAGCCAACCTGCAGTGTACACCACCCTTCCTACTGGATGATATCACATGTCAAGGCAATTTCATGAGAATTAGTCAAAAATGTGAAAATGTTGTCCAAAGTGCTTTGATCCAAAACTAACCGTTCGGGGTGAACTGCCCGTCAAAATGAGTTGAAACTTTCAAGAGAATGGTCAGGTTACTTATTATATATAAGGATAACCAATTTCCAGGCTAACATGAGAAAAACATGGTAAATGGAGAGAGTCATCTGTGAACTAGTTGTTTTATAAATACCAGACTGCTACTAACACCTCGTCCACATGACACTTTAATCAAATCTCAGTGTTTCCTGGAGGAAAATACGTATCAATCACTGATGTTAACCTGTAAGGTAGGACCAGCAGAGGGCCCTTCTTGCGAAAACAATCTCAGGACTGTCCCTAAGGCAACATCTCCAAAGGAAACAAATAACTCGGACGCAGCAAAGGTCACCAGGCGCAACGTGAAGAAATAACCTTCAAATAGCGCTGGCTTGTCATTCAGTCAGAAACACCATCCCTTCTTCACCCCATTACAGCCCTTACTCGCCGGCATTTGACAGACCGCCAGAGAAAGAGTAACGCATGTCATCTTTGAAAATAATGAGACGTGGAAGCCAATGTATTCATCAAACAGGCCTGAACCGCAAGTCCTCTTTCTTGTAGAACAGCAGTTTTCTGAACACTGGGTTCCCGTTCCACACGTTAGGACAAGCTGTCACTTGAAGCTGATGACGGCTGGTAGTCAGGAAAGATGGCCACAGGCTCCTGTGCCGTTCTGGGGACCTGGTCTATAGATTTCATTTGTACAACAGACCCTGTATCACGACATCGCTAACCTCGGTTCTAAGATGCATAAACTTCAAATCACGTTCCTTATACCATTATTTATAATAAAAAGTGTCAAAAACTTACTCTTTACAATTATTAACCAAACTGTGGAAGGTTCAAATAACTGAACATTAAACAGACATCCTAATGCATAACGAGTAAGCCTTTACAAAGAGTTTTTGACATTAATGAGTCAAGCGAATACATACTCTTTAACTGAAATTAGCAAGACATTAAATTGTTTATAAAGTATGCTCTTAAGTATGTAGAACACATACATGTAAGGCTAGATAGAAAAGACTAGACTATTAAAGGATGATTACCTTGGATGATGGACTCCAGAGGATATTTTTCCTTACCTTTACCTTCGAGCATTTATATAGTAATTATCATTACTTTTTACATTAAAATTATATGTAATTTTTAAAACATGCCTATGCTTAAATATTAGTTGCCTCTACCCACCTCCAAGTTTGGAAATAGAGTCAGAGCCCCCAGAAAGAGAGCAAATAGTAGGTCCTGTGTTTGGAGGAAGAGTGTTCTATTCAACTCCTCTGGGAAACAGAATCCCTGAATGACTGGACTCATTCACAGGGTCACACCAAGCCTCCCGGGCAGAGTTCAAGGATGGCCAACCACCCACCAGCCTACACTGCCAGAGTTTCCTCGGTTACAAAACGCAGGTAACATCTTGCCAAAAATGCAAAACCTCATTCTAATCATGTGAGTACATCAGACAAAACCAAACCGAGGAACATCACACAAAACACCTGGCTCTTCGAAAATATCAAAGTGCTGAAAGATACGGAAAAACTAAAGAACTGCCAGTGACTGGAGGGGACTGCGGAGCAGTAAAAAATAAATGCAAGGCGGGATCCTATAGAGGAGGTTGGAACAGAAAAGGATGCCTAGTGGAAAGTCGGGGAAATCCAAAGATCTGCAGATTAGCTCATAGTACTGCACCAAAGTGAATCTCCTGCTCTTATTCATTGTATTATGGTCCCACAAGACGTTATAATTTTAGGAGAAGCTGGATGAGGGGGTATAAGGGAACTCTACTATTTTTTTTTTGCAATTTTTCTGTGGGTCTAAAATTAGTTCAAAATTACAAGTTTAAAAAAGAAATGCAGGTAACGACCATACCTACCTCAAATGACAGTCATGAAATGAAATGATTTATATACAGATAAAGCTTTTCAAATGATGCCTGGCAGACAGAAAGCACTAGCTACCAAAGCCTTAGCTACTGTTCTCTCATCGTTTTAGTCCCACTACGACGACGACTTCTGTTTACGACTACGACCAGGGCTACTACCATCCTGTAAGTACTGCTACTGCAAGAGCAGCAAACAAACGGGCAGCGGCTCTTCCCTCCCTCCCGGGGCCGTTCTCCAAGCAGAATAACGCCTGCCGAGCTGATCTGGGAGGAGCACGAGAGTGGGGGGGCCTGGGAACCACGCCGGAGGCTTCTCCCATCGGAGACGGCACCTCGGACCTCCTTCCTGCCACCCGGGCCCATCCCAGCACCTCCTGCACCTCGGCAGACCGATACAAATGACCTCTCCCCGTCTCACTTACTCTTTTTACAAAAATTTCTAAAACACATTCTTCACGTGTCCCTGACCCATTCTGAATGATTTATCAAGAATGTACCTTAATATTTTTATGAGTTAGGTTATAGAAGGTGGGGAGTGGAGGGGCGTAGATTGCTATGCTGTGATAAATTTAGTCAACTTATTTACTCAGTAATTTTAAATAAAGATACTTAATCAGTTAAAATCTTTAAATCTTTAGTCAAAATAAACATACTTAATTGTGAAACACACACGAGGGGGAAAAAAATCACTCCCGAAACTCAGTGGTTCCAGGGACCCTCAGGAACCCGCACAGGGGCAGCGTGTTGGTGGCAGGGGAGCCCTGACCCTCTCTGGCCACAGCTGCTTGGAACTAGGTAACCACTGCCCCGGGCCGGCCCCTCAGACTGTGGCCTGAAGATCTGAAGAAAAGACATGGGCATGGCCGTCAGATGATGCAAGCTTTAGGGACACAGGCCATAAACCAACAGTCAGCACCCAGGAGCCAGAGTCCCAGGGAGAACGTCCCCAGGGGTGACCTAGTCCTTGGTTTCTGTTTCTAGCCCCACGTGGGCCCAGGGAACGCTCTCGGCCTCTCTTTAGACGTGTACGAGAGGCAGTTTTCATTCCCTCTGAACACACGAGTCCTCAACTAGCCGGCTACATCCACGTAACACGTCACCAGCACGGCCTTTGTCCTTGCCCTTTGTTAAAGAGGCTGAATCAGTGTTTACAACATAGAAGAGTCCTTTCTTAAGATTTATATACCAAGACCCCAAGGTGCTGCCTTGCTTTGTGTCAGTAGAACAGGAAATCCGACGAGAGAGGAATTTGGGAAAAGAACTCATTCTGCACAAGGATTTCAGGCTCCACGGAAACTCTACTCCAGAATGTCTATCCAATACCTGCTTCGTGGCAGAAACATGGATTCCTTGATGAACACGGAACCAGAGAGGAGGATGTACCAGCAGGTCCCAATATCATCAGGACTGAAAAGAAAAGATAATAAAATCAGATGATTATCTCCAACAACAAAAAATAATAACATACAAAGCACACAGTATCCATGTTACTCGTACAATCCTGAAGAACAATGACATGTCACAAAACACACACCTAAAATGCCATTCTTCAACTACTGGAATTAAAAATTATTTTTCACACCTAAATAAGCTAAAGATATTTATAAGCAAACTTAAATGTTTTAAACGTTCATTAGTTTCATTTTTTTGAGCTGAAAATACTTTCCCTTGCTTCACAAAACAAAAATACAAAGAGGTAAACAGCGGACCTGAGCTTTCCCACCCTTTCCCCCGTCTAACAAGCCCCTACATTTCTCCACCACACTCTCTGGCATCTTTCAGAACTTTCTCATGCACACACAGGGATGGACATACATTCTTACCCCTCCACCCTCTTCTTTTTACAGAGAAGATGGCACACACTACAGAGCTCTTTCCTCTGTGCTAACGCAGAGATCTTTCCATCAGGAGACAGCTGTCTTGTTAGATGTGCCTTATTTGACTTAAGCAAGCCCCTACTGCTGGTCATTTCAGTGGTTTCTCGTGTATGCAGTTATTTTAAAAGAAAATGAAAACTGTGATGAGTAATCTTGTATCTACAGGAGTAACCTTGACTAGAAAACTAGACCTGCAGCTGCTGAGTCAAAGGGCACAGACACTGTGACTCTGATAAATACTGTCGCGGTGGTTAGTTAGTAATGTGCTTACCACCTTCCCACGGCCTTGCAAGTAGAGTCTGTCTATTTATTTAACAAATGTTTAACAATTTCAGGATGAAGTCTGTTCTAGGTGCTTAGGATACTTCAGGAAACAACAACAAAGATCCCCATCCTCATGGAACTTGTATTCTGGTGGGGCAGGACCCATGATAAACAATAAATATAACAGATTAGTAAATTATAAATCCACGCTCTGGGAGTAAGTTACCGTAGGGGTGGGGTGTTATAATTTTATTTTATTTTATTTTATTTTTTTGCGTTATGTGGGCCTCTCACTGTTGTGGCCTCTCCTGTTGCAGAGCACAGGCTCCAGACGCACAGGCTCAGTGGCCATGGCTCATGGGCCTAGCTGCTCCGCGGCATGTGGGATCTTCCCGGACCGGGACACGAACCCATGTCCCCTGCATCGGTAGGTGGACTCTCAACCACTGCACCACCAGGGAAGCCCAAGGGTGTTATAATTTTAAACACATGGTGGACAAGTCTCGTTGAGAAGAGCAGATCTGAACAAAGGAAGTGAGTAGACAGTGGCTCCCGAGGGACGAGGAATCTCGGCCAAGGGAAGGGGGATGCGTGCGGAGGCCACAGGCCAGGCAGCTGGGCAGTGTGGCCAGGGGTGCAGCTGAAGTGAGGGCGGAGGGGTGTTCCTTCCCTGAAGCTGTCTATCACACTTTGGGGCTTTTGCCAATCTGCTCGATGAAAACTGTATTTTAGTGTACTTTTTTTTGGCTGCGTTGGGTCTTCTTGGCTGCGCCTGGGCTTTCACTAGTTGCGGTGCGCAGGCTTCTCATCGCGGTGGCTCCTCTTGTCGCGGAGCATGGGGTCTAGGCGTGCGGGCTTCAGTAGTGGTGGCACATGGGCTTCAGTAGTTGTGGCTCGTGGGCTCAGTAGTTGTGGCACACGGGCTCAGTAGTTGTGGCTTGCAGGCTCAGTAGTTGTGGCTCACGGGCCTAGTTGCTCCGCGGCATGTGGGATTCTCCCCAGACCAGGGCTTGAACCCGTGTCCCCTGCATTGGCAGGTGGATTTTTAACCACTGCACCACCAGGGAAGCCCTCTTAGTGCACTTTTATTTTTCTTCTTTATTGTAAAAGCATCTTTTTTCTTATGCTCATGAGGCCTACCTATTTCTTTTTCTGTGAAATCAGTTCATAACTTTTAACAAATTTTCTATAAATCATGAGACTTTTTCTTATCTAGAAGCACTTTATACAAATTAGCATTTTGAAGCCATGAGCTGTGACAACCTTTTCCCTCAAACAGCTGCTCCTGTTTGAACTTTATCCTGATTTTGCCATGTCTTAAGTTGTTTTATTTTATAGAGGCAAGTTTACCAAATTTATTAGTCAGGATACAGGCTCAGCTACTATGAAAACAAAGCAGAAAGCCCGACACAGCAGTGGCCGAACAATGGAGGAGCCCATTTCTCTCACACGTGTAGTGACAGCCTGGTGTCGGGAACCCAGGCTCTCTCCCTGTGTGGCTCGCTCACCCCGGTCCGTGGCCTCCATCTCAGACTCTAAGGGGTAGCTCCTAACCCACACCTGTCCGCATTCTAAACACTAGCAGGAGGCACACAGCCTACCCCATCTCTTCTACGAGGACAGCCTGGGAAGCTGCAGCCCAGCAAACCACATGTGCGCTGCAAGGCAGTCTTCCGCAACCTCTGCCAAACCTTTTTACTCTTTTTTTCCTTTGGGCACATGGATTCCAGAAGTTGCCAAAGACCACCAAGTTCTATTTAAAATTCTGAATAATTAAGTTATTTAACATACTAATCAATATCGCCTAATCACTTTCATTGCTATCTGCTTCCAGAGCAAATCAGCAGCAAGTCACTGCTTCCTCCCAAGCCCATTCTTTACCAATTTCACAGCTGCTTAGTCCTCACTAGCAAAGCCTCAAGAAAACATGAAGGAAAATATTGTCAAATAGACTTTAGTTCCAATGAAACCATCAAAGTAAAATGATTTCTCAAATGAAAATGCAATGTACTTCAAAAAATAATTTATACCCCTTTCTCTCTAGTGTTTAGTCATGAGCTTTTGCAATCAACAATCATTCACCTAGGACTTCCCTGGTGGTGCAGTGGTTAAGAATTCACCCGCCAATGCAGGGGACACGGGTTCGAGCCCTGATCCGGGAAGATCCCACATGCCGCGGAGCAATGAAGCCCGTGCGCCACAACTACTGAGCCCGCATGCCACAACTACCAAAGCCTGTGTGCCTAGAGCCCGTGCTCCGCAACAAGAGAAGCCACCGCAATGAGAAGCCCGCGCACCGCAACGAAGAGTAGCCCCTGCTCGCCGCAACTAGAGGAAGCCCGCGCGCAAAAACAAAGACCCAACACAGCCAAAAGTAAGTAAATAAATAAATAAATTTAAATCAATCATTCACCTAGCTTAGGGGGAAAAATGTACTTGTCTTCCTTAACGTAAGGTGACAGCATTATTATTCATTCTGATTTCTGTCAAGTAAAAATGTGTTCTGTCAGACGCAAAGAAAGTTTAAATTTTTTTAACAAGTAATAAAACACTGAAATAAAAAGAAAAAAGGAATTATCTTGTCAACTTTTAATCTGCTCTTGCACTTACCATGTTCCCTTTATCACCAAAAGATTGGTCAAGAGAAATGAAATCCAGTAGGAAATCAAGGTTGATCACCACTAACTAGGCATGTGAGCAGAGCTGTGCAGAGAGGCTCAGTAAACACAAATAATGACCATCCTGTAGTTGTTACCATGGTAAGAAGCACAATAAATGTGCACAACAAATGTCACCATGGTCCAGATGAACTGTGACACAGAGAACATAACAAACATTCCCTGGCTCTTTAGTTATTCCACATCTGTCCTTTTTGAAAGTAAAATTACTATGAACAAAATTAACACAATGTTTGTAAACTCAGCTTTCCTGGAGCTGATCATAAAACACGCATGAAGTAAAAGGCAACCCATGTCCAAAGTGGATAAAACACTTGTGACAGCAAACATTCTGGCCCCCTGAATACCCACCGATCACCCTACAATTAGGGCTGACTCTTCGTATCAGGAAAGCCTTGGCAAAGACTTAAGGAAGTGAAGAGAAGAAACTGGTCCCCAATCTCTGTCACTTACTATAATTTCATTTGCCTGTTTCTCTCCCTTTTCCAAAAAATTCAAATCTTAACTCCCAAGAGCTGTGTTTGCTGGTGGAGGAATCTGCAGAGAATGACCATTTGAACGCTGACTGGATCTGGTGAGCATTTACTACCTGCCATGCCAAATAAGACAGTCATGATGTCTTTATTAGTGAGTTGTCTCTTTTAAAGATTCATGTCTTACAAAAGCAAACTAATTAGAACTAAGAATACAAAAACAATGAGTCTCATTTTAAAGATGCTCTGGAAACAGCTGTAAGCTAGAGAAACACACTCCGTCACCTTTCACACCCACACCCCACAGGACTCAGGTTTGGTTTCTGTTCTGAAAATTCCTCGTTGTGAGATGCCACCATAAAATCTGTCTTACTCAGTCTTAATCGGCCAGAAAAGTCTCCTGACCTCATCTGAAACCACTGTGCTACCCTGTCCCCCTCTCATGTATAATTACACGTCAGGCAGGCAGTGTTTCAGCATGAGGCATGACCCTTCCCTTCAAGGTCTACAAATACGCCCCTTCTCACAGGGCACCTGTCACCTGCGGGGCTCTACAGGTGCCAAGTGATGACTGTTTGCTTTTTAAAAGAAAAGATGAAAAAGAAATTACCTAGCAGTAACAGCATCAAACTTGTCTACACTTAGAGGGGACGCAAAATGAATCCGAGATTTTGCTTGCAGATACACTGGCAATGAAGCTGGCTAACAGAAGACTGATTAGTAGAATAATTATTATTATTCATATTACCTAGGACTAATACTGAGACTTGATTCTGTCTAGTGGCCCTCAAGCTTTAAGGTACACATGAGTCCCCTGGAATGCAAAGTAAAAATGCATGTTCCCAGGCTCTACCCATCCCGCCAACACCCCAGCACCTGATCAAGGGTGGGAGACCCACCCTGAAAGGGTCAGCCTACACCTTTACTCTCTGCTCTGAACCCCAGCAGATCCTGGGCTTCAGACTGCACCCTGCTCAGCCGTCCTCCACCTTTTCCTCCACCTAGGCCTCAAGGCCTTTGAACAAACCTGCTGTTCCCACTCCTAAAGGGTCCCTTCTGCCTAGTAAACTCATCACTCGCCCTTTGAATTCCAGGTTAACGACCACTTCCTCTGAGAAACGCTTCAGTATCTTCCAAATAAAGTGAGTCCCTCTGTCCTGGGTTCCCAGACACTCTGGATTTGCTCACACGAAGCAGAGCGACATCATCGTTTACCTGAGAAGCCTTCTCCCATTAGCTCTTAAACTCCTCTAGCGCCCCAGTACTCCGAGCAGACACACTAGATAAGGCTCGACTGGCACTCAGACATTTTATCAACCAATGCATTAACAGTTGAATAGATACCAACTCAGATACGGTGTTAAAATGACTGAGAGTCAAAGATGTGAGTTTCAATTTACCAGGGACTGGAGAAATGAAGCGAGGCTTAAAGAACATCCTCAGCAATACCCTAGAGGTGCACAGGGTGGCAGTGTCTCCCCACGAAAGGGCTGCGTGTGCAGCTGCGCGGTCCCCGTTAACGAAGCCGGGTGAGAACGAATATGAGCGACCAAGTCCAAGTTGACAAGGGGGCTGAAAGGATAATAAGCTAATACATCACAAGAAAACAAATTAAGTCAGCAAAGGCGATTATGCGAGGGCAAAAAAGCAACTTGGGAAAAAGCTATTTTATTCAGTTGTTAATACAACGAGAAAACTTAAGTGGAGCCCAGTTGGCCAAAAGGCTGCGGTGGGGGGCG
>NW_006771326.1:419604-420352 GCF_000442215.2 Lipotes vexillifer
GGGGAGGGGCTCTGGGCAAGGGCACACGTGTCCTAGTGGACGCGGAGCTGACACCCACCTCCTGCCGGCCACAAACCGACACCTAACCCACGTCTCTGCGTGTGTGTTTGCAGGGCGGCGGGTGAGTCAGCCAACAGAAACTGAAGGAATGGTCCCCATGCAAAAAAACCCAAACAGTCTGGGACCAGAAATCAGTGCTCAAGGAGGGCGTGGCGGGTACGGGAATGGGTTCCTCCCGGTGAGCAGATGAGGGGCAGCACAGCACTGGCACGGCACAAGGGCCTGGGGTAGAGGGCACCCTGCGCCGCTGCACGCGGGCGACAGCTACAGCGGCAGCAGGGCCCGGAGACGCACGAGGCGGCAACCGCGCGGGAACAAGGGCGGGCAATGCAGGCGGAAACGCCCAGAAACGGTGGAAAGTGGACGCCCACTCAGGGAGAGGTGGGAGCACGCGGCCGCGTGGGCCAACACGCATCAGGGCTCGGGGCGGTTTAGAAAGCGAGGCTGCATTCTATTATATATACGACCCAGATGCCACGCCACGTCCAAACGACAAAGCCGGCGGCACCTGGGAGAGATGGGAACGGGATTCTTACCACCCGGGGCCTACTGGCTCCACATCTCGAGCTAAGAAACCAGATGGGCAATAAAACGAGGACCATACAAAGTTCCACGAAGTAAGTGGAGACGGCTAGCAAGGAACCCAGAGGGACAGCCACCCGTGACCACGGCTAGGAAAGCACCCGTC